>NC_092366.1:11501535-11522124 GCF_030848805.1 Temnothorax longispinosus | reverse complement strand
ATGAAATAACGTAGAAAAATAAGTACCTTTAAATCTGAGCTACCAATTTTGATACCTTCTTTCGAGAATTTTTGATTTAAGGCATCGAAAAGCTGATTAATTTTTTTCGTAAATGAAATAGTGGCTTCACAGCCAATAAAATCAGGGTGGTTTCTAACAAGATAGCTTTTTAACCATCACCAACAGTGTTACTGAAAACCTAATAGATAGAAGGAATTTTAATTGAAGCCATAGAATAATGCAGCACATACTGATAAAACAGTCTTCTTATGTCAATACCCGGAATGTGCGCCCGTTGTTCGTATATGCACAAGTGGGTACCAGGGTACCCGGGTATTGACATAAGGGTTAATGAAAAATCAAATGTACTTGAGTTGCAAAAGATACCCGCATTTTCGCGGTATTTGTAGGGTTAATGTGATTTTCTGTTAACTTGGGACAAAGTCTGAGATTTGCAGGAAGTTTTTTATCCTCCTTAAATAAATTTTGATAAAATCTCCACTCAACTTCTTGTCCATTTATCTGAGAAATAGATTTAAAAAATATTGAAACATAAAATATTAGAGAAAATATTAGAGAAAAATTCATGATAGTAATGAATACCTTAAATTTTTTTTTATTAAAAAGATTATTCCGTATACACTTTATAAGATGAGGAGCATCTGAAAAAGCATACACAACTCGAGAATCGTCGACAGGGTTTTGAAAAAAGTATTTTGGAGGTGTAACTGTCCCTTCTTTTTCATTTATCTTCAGCTTTCCACTTATGCCTAACTTAGTCCATAGCTTTCTATTAGTTGACGCCCCATCACAGATTATACCATGAACTTTTCCACCAGCTTTTTCAACTTCAACGATCGCTTTTAATACCAATCCGGCCAATGCATCTCCGGATGTTGCACCTTTACATGCAAACATTCCGATAGGTTGATGGAATGCATGCTTTACCGATGAAAACATGAATACTAAAGCATGATCGGCTTGTACCATAGCATTCGGAACATCAGGACAATTTTCCGTGCCAAAATCAATCAAACCATCGAATTTCATATTTTTTACGTTGATTTCAAGACTCGCTCTCAGTTGTATCTCATCAAATGTTAAAATTCCATGTCGAGCATCTTCTGGAAGTTTCCCCAATTTTATTTTAAATAAAGTGAAAAACTTCTCATCAAAACCACACCCTGTATTAGAACTACGAAGGTATCTGCAGATAGTTGACTTAGAAGGTAGTGGAAGAATTTTATTTTCTCTAAGCATGTTGTACGTTGCCGTACTCCGAATGTGTAAGAGTAAACATGTTAGCATCCATTCGTTACTGTATCTATTATTTGTAGAAGATTTTTTTCGTGCAGTTGAAATGCATTCTCTAATCAATACAACCTAAAAAAGGAAGAAAGCGGCACAATACAAGTGGCATGCAAGAATAAATTTTTAATGAAATAAAGGGAAATGTGATGAAATAAAAACCATGCGAAAAAACCTTGCTAAAAAATTTATAAAATTATCAAATTATCAAATTTTTAAAATTATTTTACATCTGGAAACGCAGAAATATCTTGAGGTTCAGTAATTAAAAAGAAATTCTGAATATTTACAAATCATTAATATTGAAAATTCTTTATGAACATAATGTTGGAGGCTTTACAATTATATTTAATAATTTCATAAATAATAGAAACACAAATTTATCCGCTTACTTGTGGTTCTGGTAGATTCAGTTTTTCAATTTTTTTCTCCAAACTTTCTGTCTCAATTTCATCCATTTTCTTCTGCAATTCGTCTATATATTCTGTTATTTGCTTGATTTTTGTTTCTTTTCTTGTTAGCTTTCGAGCTCGCACTCGAGCTCTTCTGTAAAGTAATTGTACTTTGTTTTTTGTCGTTGGTGATAAGACAAGTCGTTTTTTAGAAGTACGTTGGCGATCAATATGCTGTGCAAATATTTTGTGTAAAGATACACAGTACTGACATACACTGCCCTTCGTTACAACAGTTGGACAATAGTTATGTCTCCATTTGTTATTTTCATCTTTATATGCACACTGAGGATGTATTTTCTTAAATGTTGCTACTTTCGGGCCACCAGGACATACTATCATCTTATCTACTTCTATTAATAAATTTTCCAAATCCTCTTGACATTTGAGATCACTTATACATTCGACAATATTCTTTTGGCCTATGAATATTTTTACATAAAGTTGATCATCCAAGATTACCTATTGAAAAAGTTAAATTGTTTTTATTAAAGATATTTTTGTTTATTTAAAAAATTTAGACCTCACCTTTTTAGTATAAACTGGAACTTTGTTCTCCCCACGCGTCGGTGTTGATGCAAGTTCTAATTCTGAAAAGACTAGTATTGGAGGTTCCAATGATTTGTGAAAGTTCCATTTTGCCCCAGGTTGGTTAATATGGATTTCGTTGGCACATATTTGTTGAAAGAGAAATTTAGAACCATTTAGATCATTTTTATTAATTGTGTTGCAAAGATTAATGGTTGATTTAATAACTTCATTCGATGTAATTAAATGTAATTTGCTATCACTGGTTACTGGCGTATCTTTTTCAGTGTCAATGGCAAATTCATTGGTATCTGATTGTGATTTTGTATTCTGTAAGACTGTAAAATTTGTAGGGAGAGTTGAAAATTTTGATATGTTTTGTAATTCTTCTGTCAGGTCCTGAGATTCTTCTATTACTGCACTGGTATCATATTTGGCTAATTTCATCGGAGGCTCATCAGAATTCAGAATTGGCATTGCTCCTTTGATAAGTGATTTCTTTGAAAAGCGTTGCTAAAACCATGCATATATGATACTGAGTATCGGTTTATATAACAGTTTCTGAAGATTTATTTGAATAATACATTTAAAGAAACTTACCTGAAAAATAATTTTCCCATCTTCAGCGATAATTTTTTCCGATTTTATATCATTTTGATTGAAATGTTTTTCACAAACACAGGATTTTTCATTCAAAGCACAACCTAACCTTTCCGACCACACTTGAATATTATTTTTGGGCACCGAAAAAATAGTAATTTTTTCGTGTTCATGACGTCGATGACCACTTTTACAATGCGAAACTGCACATTTTCGACCCATCTTGTTTGAATAAAAAATTCAATAATTAACGGAAAACGATCTACAAACAAGGTTAGTGACCTTTACCATCTGTACTGGTTGGGCCACGGTGTGAACGTGAACTGTTCGTGGTGCATACCCACACAAATACCTAATGTCCGTGTGGCCTACGTACGGCTAGCGCTGCTGGCGGATTTTTGTGACAACTCTTCAGTAAGTGCGTCAAGCTCTCACAGTAGAGAGATAGGCCGTGACATCACCTTCCTTTCTTACACCGTGGGCTCAACTAACTCCGCAAAATTA
Organism: Temnothorax longispinosus; assembly: GCF_030848805.1. NCBI lineage: Eukaryota > Metazoa > Arthropoda > Insecta > Hymenoptera > Formicidae > Temnothorax > Temnothorax longispinosus. The sequence continues at coordinate 11,518,732 of NC_092366.1, read as the reverse complement.
TATGTAAAAGAAGTCCATATCGCTTATTTCCATATGTATTTACAAGAGTATTACAGTCAAAAGGCAGTTGATTCCCTCTAGACTAATTACACATGTAAGCTAGCCCTAAGGTTAAAAGTTCCTAGGACTATATGAGTTACTCATCTGAGTGTATACACACAGTATAAAACGTTAGCAATTTAAGTTAGCCATCTAGCAATGTACGACCAGTGTTCGAAGATCGCTCGCGCACGTCAGAACGCAATCTAGCTATAATAATCGCGAATATAATAATAAATCTTAAACTATCATTAACCATTTACCGTGTACATAGAGTAATAGGATATACAAAGGGGTGAATAAGAAATAGTGTGTGTGAGTCAAGGTACAATTATATGCACAGGTGCGAAAAAAGGTCCAACTATAGCATGTATTGTTATTAATAAGAATTCATTTATTTGTTTATTTCTTCTCATTCCAGTGTCCTGAAATAAATACTATATTACAGGACTGCGCATCTCAGCGTATCCATACTAAGCATACCTCAAGAGGTTATGTAATTCCTTATGACTTGTAATAAATTGTTTATTTAACATGTTCATACACGCTGAGTACACACGTCGGACCTCATCGCATCTATACAGACACTCACGATATAAATAACTATACGTTGCAAATTAGGTATAAATCAGAAAAATAATGTATGAACATGTTCACTATACTAATCGTTGCGAGGCAATAGTAAAGTATATTACTTTAATTTTGTATATTTAATCATAATCTATCCATATATTTATTGTTAGAGAGAAGCTTGGTATTGTTCCCATAGTACTTGAAAACTGTAACATATAACCCATAAATCCAGTACATCAGGTCACAGGGATTATCATATGATGGTATTACGTGTTTATAACCACTTTATATATCCAACGCATATGATGCATAAAAGCGTTAGATTTTATTGCCATTATCATTACGATACTTTATCAATCGTTAATACTATGGTCCCGCAAGAGACAGTTTAGGACTCCTTGCAAATAATGTGTCAAAATGGTATATAGTATATATGCAATATCCAGGTACATCAGTATAAACATAATATTAAATAATTATTTATTTATTTGCAACGCATGTAAATAAGACAGAACAGAGATACAGCTGTAAAAAAAAACAACCACAATAAAACGAGAACATTTAACAATTGCTATATGTGAAGAACAAAGTTTATAACCACATAATTATATTAAACTCGTATATCGATAACCGGGTAAACACGGGAACCTCTCGCAAAGACAAAGACGATATCAGAGACGCGAGTCGAACAATAAAGCGCAAAAAGAACAGAACATACCCGCATGATTAATACTAGGTTAATGCATGTAATAAATCTATGAGTAAGCCGGATTGTACGCGGGTATTTCTCACAGTCCCCGAAACGCTCATCGCACAACCCCGGGGCGCGAATACCATGCTAATATGTTCCAGCGAGGAACATAATTGTACAGATAAATCGGCACTCCAAAGGCCGTGCATATATATCCTCCATGAGTCTCAAGTACGAGAGTCGGCCATTTTTAGGCTCACGACACTTTCGTCGAGACGATGTTACAGCCGCCATTCGCGAATACGCGTTCTGATGCAACGGCAGCCGATAAAGGCCCGTGGGATACCGAGCAGATCCGCCATTATGCGATAGGCAGATTGCCATGTGAAACATATCGGCAATGGTAGCTAACAAAAACGCAGGAGACGGTATCTCACACTCATACGAAAAGACTCACCGCAGTTAATAATATTATCTAACATCCAACATCTTATAGTAAATTCATCCCTCTTAGGTTATATATGCTTCCTTCTATTACGCTAGAGTCCAGTAAGATATCCCTTCATCTAATGATAGGCAGAGCCATGTCTCTCGTATCGTTGCCAAAGTGGACATCTTGTCGAATACGGATGTGGCACCAAAGTTAATTATTGAATTTTCAATGAAATTCTTTGTAAGACCATGATAATATACGTATGGGAAAGTGCACAAACACAGGCAGGAGCGTCACTTTGATCAATTTACTATGATATCCTTCGGATTGTCGATATATTTAATCACTGAATGTCACAACGGGTGTGGCCGCATGGTATTGTAAAATTATTAATATCTTAATAATCCTGATATAATCCATGAGGAATGATATATAAATCAAAGCAGAAATGAAGCACAAGGCTCCATATAACAATATTTAATAGAAAAGGGCATTGAAATCACATTTTCAGGACCTCATAATCTTCACGTATTCGAGTGCCGCGAGACGGACGGGTGTAGCCATGTAAGATATAAATTCACTGATATATTAACAATCCCAATAGATTTTAAGATAAATTATATATCAATCGGGCCAGAAACCCGGCGTAAACAATCACGTAGCAATAACTTAAAGAAAAACGAGGTTTCAAAAACACTTTTATGCTACTTATATGGAGCTGCCGAGGGACACGTCCGGCGTCCGTCCCGCTCGACGCCCAGCGCCTCCTCCGCACAAATGAGCTGTACACCCGCTATCCAGGATCCAACCACGTAACTTCGTAGGGTGGCTCGAAATCTAATGACTCCCATGAAAAACAGTATGACAAGCCAAGTATGAATCATTCACAGCATGGGCACTTGGCTTATTTGTAGGTATTACAATGTTCTTCTTAGACTTATCAGGCATTTCAGAGCTATTACAGGTTGGACAACTTGGAAACTTGTAGCCAAGCAAACCACATTTGTGATAGTGAATTCCGCTTGATTTATTCTTTGAGTCTTTATCTTTATTACCGACAGATAACTGATTTCTCACTTTCTTCCGTTTCGGACGAGGTTTCACTCCTTGCTTTACTGCCAGTCCTCCAACGACATTACCGACAGATGACTGAGCTCGAACATCATACTCCTCTAGTATCTTAACCTTAAGAGCATCAACAGGCGGAAGCTCGTATCGTGACTCAATAGCGACCCTGAAGTTGTCAAATGTAGGTGGCAAGCTGTACAAAAGCATTATGGATAGTAAATCACCATTTATTTTGACCTCCATGGCAGATAACTTATCGACAGCATCAAAGAATTTGGCCATGTGGTCCCTGATATCCTCGCCATCAGATATACGTTGCAGAATTAGCTGCTTAAGAAGTGTTGCTTTTCTGGCTGGACCTCGAGACGCATAAATAGATTCTAATTTAAGCCAAACCTCGCGAGAAGTTTCCAAATTGCGTACCTGAGGAAGTTGAGAAGGATGGATCGATAATATTAACTCCGATCTTGCTTTCCTGTCAGCTTTCTTCCACATTCCTCGAGCCACCGCATTGGCTGAAACAGCTGCCGTATCCGCATTTGGAGCTACTACTGGAAGAACCGTATCACCGTTGACATACTCCCACAAGTCACCTTTTATCAACAATGTCTCAATCTGCATCCTCCATGTGTCATAATTATCCTTTGATAAAGGCTCGATTCGAGTCCCGTTAACCCATTGGCTGTGTAAGAGAATTTTATTATTTGGGCCAAAAGTGTGTTGAAAAAAAAGTTCATCGGAATATTATGAAACTTGATACCCTTATGTTTTTTGGGTCTCTGAATCCGAATATGATGTCAGATTTACAAAATTCAAAATGGCGGGTCCAATATGGCGGATCAAAATTTAAAAAAATAGACGGAATTTTATTATTATTTTGAATTTTGAAAATCTGACTTCATATTCAGATTCAGAGACCCAAAAAACATAAGGGTACCAAATTTCATGAAAATCAGATCTTTTTTTGTAATTTTGATCCGCCATATTGGATCCGCCATTTTGAATTTTGTACATCTGATTTCGGATTCGTAATCAGCGACCCCAGAAACCCCCGAGTAACAAGTTTCAAGCAAATTCAGAAAGTTTTACTTTTTTTTTCTACGTTGCGGCTATAGCCGTCATACACACTCTTGGCCACTTTTATTTTTGCGGCTATAGCCGTCATACACAGTCAACGGGTTAATCGTAACACCAGACATGTCTCAGTTAATATAACTCAACACGTGGTGACTTTAACCTCGAAATCGAAGATCGCTTTAACTTCCCAAAATAAACGCTCCTGGGCCCATAACCTCGAGAATTCCAGTAGTTATTGAAAGTGGTTTCAAAGGTATATGACAAACCTCGAGATGCGTGTTTAAATGCACGATGCCTGTTTATTAATTGATTCACGAGACAGAAGTAAGGCTTTTATCGTGTCGAGTCGATGGTCGAATACAGGCATGTGATGTAAAGGCATGTACTCTTAGAGAGTCGTGTGAATGCTACATAGTATATGATCAATATGGTAGAACAATATGGTGGATCAATATGGTGGATCAATAAGCAAAAAAATTGAATATCTTAAAGATATATGTACACTTGAGTACATATTAAAAGTAGTTGCATAACAATTATTTTTTAAAGCAATATATATTTTCTTTGTAAATGCGCAATTTAAAGATTTCATATCTTTTTTGAAATACATGTCACTTGGGTTGAGTTAGGTAACGTAATTTTGTGATATAATTTTGTTAAGGAGAAATAAAGCTACCATTTAAGTTAATTAATTTAAGTTAAATTTTTGAATTTACAAAATACATTGCGCGTATACTTGGCGTTTTTTTTTACCTTTTTGAAAAAAGGTAATTTTGTACTGATATCACGCATTTTGTAGTGTTAAGCAGGGATCGGCAAAAAAGTTTTTATTTTTTATTTTTTTATTTTTTACGAAATTAGCAATAACAACAAATTAAATTTTTATTGAATTAGCAAATTAATAATAGTGTCAAAAATTACTAATTACATAAAAATTAATAATATTTAGGTAAAAGTAAATTACAGATTACTTAAAGAATTGGTAATTTGTTAGAGAAAAAATTTTAGTTCGTGAAAGTTAGTATTTAGGTGAAAATGAATTAATATCTTTTGCAAATTGGTAATTAGTAGAAATAAATTCTTTATTATTAAAATAATTAATAGTTTGTCAAAAATAAATTATTATTTATTTAAAAATTATTAATTAGTCAAAATTAATTATTAATTTTTTTAATAATAAATAAATAGGAAAATTACTTATTTTAAAAATTATTAATTGGTTGAATATAAATAATTTAATTATGGCAGTTAAAGGTGGTTTAAAAAATAATTAGGGGAGACCGGCAAACTCGACACCGGGGCAAACTTGACACTAGGCTTTTTGCCAATTTAAGTCTATCGTAAAAACTTGCCTTTCCTACTATAAATGCGTCTTTATGCGCCAGTATTATCAACAGAATTTGGTGACATTTTGAGTTATGGTGTAATTTTCAGCGCGACATAAGCGTTTTTGATGGTGAAAAGTAATTTTTTTGATCTTTCGAAAATTTCCATTCTTTCATCGAGTTTTACTCTTACGAACCTATATGTAAGTGATTTTGATGGGAAATTTGATGCTCTATACGAATCCGATAATAGTTTTTGCATATTTTAAAAATTGTCATGTTTTTGGAGTGACAAAAGTGAAAAACGAGGTTCAGGACAAAGTCGACACCACGCCGTTTCATCGGCTCCCAATAACAAACGATGCTTGTCATGCAGCCATATAGCTCATGACAGTCATGACAAATGTGTGTGCACGTCCGATCGCGAATTTACTTGTATAAATTGTTTTTCAGACATGTGTTTAGATGAAAATAATTGAAAGTTCAACAAGTTTTGTTCTCATTATTTCCAATGATTGTTTTACTTAATTCCGAATTTTTGTATTTTTCAAATACACGATAAACAATGTATTTTCAGTTTTAGACAATAAAAAATAAGTTCCAGATTAAATTGTGTCGATCAGGCAAAGTGTCGATTTTATCTTGGTATTTTTTAATTTAAAAATTTGTCTTCACGTTACTTTTCTTTTCCTGGGGGCAAAACTAAGCGAAATACAGCAAAACTTCCTTAAGCAATTTTGTATCTGAAGGAACACTCTTTAAATGTGTACCATTGAATTTGCTTGAAAATTTTAATTAATTGTTGAAAATTGCCTTTGAAAAAATTGTGTCGAGTTTGCCCCAGTCTTCCCTATCTATGTATTAATTTATTGTAAGACTAATTATTTATTATTGAAAAAATTAGTAATCATTTTCCACTAATTATTAATTTTCAAATAAGTAGTAATTCATTTTTGACAAATGGCTATTAATTATCTTAATAATAAACAATTTATTTCTGCTAATTACCAATGGCAAAAAGAAATTAATTCATTTTTGCTTAAATACTAATTTTCACTAGTAACTAGACAATTTTCTCTGACAAATTGCCAATTTTTTAAGTAATACGTAATTCACTTCTACCTAAATATTATTAATTTTTACGTAAATAGTAATTTTTTGTAATTAATAATTAAACATTGGATTTTTTTATAAGCAGATTGGTGGAAGAGAGCAATTAATAACTAAGATTATGTTATTTATAATGTTCAACATATTTATACCTAACATAAGTTGCAGTATAAAGATGTAAGGCATTATAAACAACATAATCTTAGTTCAATCAATCAATCTTTATTTCTCTCCCCTTCCGGGATTGGAAAGGCGTTTTTTTTTTCAGGAAAACGTTTCCAAAAACCTTTACACTTATACATTCAGTCATTAATCACATACATTTTACATGGCGTTTTACAGGGACGTACCCAACCCTTTACACATATACCCGTAACCCATTTTAATTCTATTCGAAACCTGGCCTTTGGGCGAGCTTACAATACTACTATTACCCTCCCTACCCCTTCCAGTGCCTTCCCTCCGGCCCTTCTTCCTGGTCCACTTCGTCCTCGTCCGGTCCATTAGTAGTTTTTCCTCCATCCTCTCCGCGATCTCGTCCTCTGCCGACCTCCTTGTCCTCCCACTTTCCTCCTCTCTCCTTTCCTTTTTCTTTTCCCTCTCTTTTCCTTCTTTGATCCTTTTCTCCACCGACTTGTCTTTATCTATCTTCACCTTCATTCTGCTTCCTTCTTTTCTCCTTGCTTCCAGTATCATTTATTTATTCCTTCTGTTTAGCCATCACTGTGCTCGCTTGCATTTTTCTCCTCTCCAAGTCCGCCATCCATTTCTCTCCTTCACCCTTGCTGCCTAGTATTCTTTTAATTCTTTCGCTAATTCCTTCCAATTCTTCCTTTTCTTCTCCTCTTGTGCACTATTCTAAAACATGCTCCCATGACTCTTCCTCCGCGCCACATATTCTGCAGCATGTTTTTTCCATTGGATCCCAGTATCTTCCACTTCTCATCTCATTTTCTAATCTGAATCTCGCTATCCTAATCATAGACTTTTCTTTCCCTTTTCTCTCCAGGTATTCCGGCCTCCTGTTTTCTGCTACCTCCTTGTACCATTTGTTGTACCTTGACTCTCTTATCCTTTTGTTTCTCTCTTGAATCTGAATGTCTTTGTCTCTTTTTGTTAAATCTTCAATGCTGCTCCATCCCTCCCCTCTTTTCCTTTTTATCTCCTTGACTGCATATTCTCTTTGCTCATAGAAACTCCTTCTTTCCTCTTCCCATTTTGATTTTTCCTTTCTGACCTTCTCTCTTATTTCCTTCCAGCACTCTCTTGCAATCTCGTTTCTTTCTCCTTTCTTCAATTTTTCTTTGTACTTTATCGCCCTTTTACCAGCACTTATTCTCATCTTGTCTCTCTTAGTTTCCTTTCTTAGCATATATCCGGGCGTGCTCCAGTCTAGGCCCATTGTCCACCTTATGTATCTTTCATGCATTCTTTCTATTTTCTTTCTCTCTTTCTATCCCCATATATCTGCTTCATACAAGGCTATGCTTGCTACCAATAAGTCGAATAGCTTTATCCTTCTTATCTAATCTCCTCCGAAAATTCTTTTTCGTATTCCCCAGACCTGTCTCATTGCTATCGCGGCTTTCCTTGCCTTACCTTACCTTAAATCTCATTACCTTTGTTTTCCCTACGTTCACTCTTAGCTTCTTTCTGTCAAAGTATTTTTCCAATCTTTTCAACATTCTCTTTATCTCCTCTTTATCCTCTGCTATAGCTACTATATCATCCGCGTATGCTAATGTCCAGAATTTTATTTTTCCTACTACTACACCTCTGTCTTGTCCCTTCCTCATTGTCTCCTCTATATCCGCCAGCAGAAGTATAAGAGCATAGCGCTCAGCATCCTTGCCTAACTCCTTTTACCGTCCAGAAGCATGGTCCATTTTCTCCCTTTACCCTCACTACGCATCTTGTCTCCTCGTATAGGTCTTCTATCCTTGCTCTCAGCTGTTTACTGATTTTTTCTCTTTTCATTACTTCCCATATTTTTTCTCTGTCCACGGAGTCGAATGCTGCTTTCAGGTCTATAAATGCTGCTACCAGCTTCCCTTTTTTCTTGCTCATAGCTCATAGCTCTTCCAATCACGTAGTTCAGTGCATATACATTTTCCATTGTTCCTTTCTTTTTTATAAATCCTGTCTGTGTTTCTGGTAGTATATCCCCTTTTCCTCTACCTTTTTCTCTAGCTTCTTAGCCAATATTGCTGCATATATTTTATAACTTGTGTTGATTAATGTCACCCCTCTGTAATCCTGCGTTTTTTTTTCTTCTCCTTTTTTTACTATCGGTATTATTATTCCTTCTTTCCAATCTCCTGCTATTTCTCCTGTCCTCCATGCTGTATCGCATATCTCCCATATTTTTTCCTTCAATCTCTCGCCTCCATAAATCCATACCTCATTTGGCAGTCCTGCAGCTTTCTTCTCTCTCATTTCTCTGATTACTTCTTCCACTTCCTCTCTCCTTATTCCCTCCTGCCCCTCTTTGCTCTTTACTCTTTCCTCTCCCTTCCTGTCTTTTTGACGCGGTTTTACCGTAACTCCCTCTAGTGACTCCATGCAGTGCTTGTTCCACTGCGTCTCCGTTATTTCTTCGTATACCTCTTTTCTGCTTTTCCTTTCTCTGTTTATAAATCTCCATATTTCTTTTTCATTGGTTGCTTCTCTCGCTTCTTTCATTATTTTTTCCTTTTCGGACTCTTTCTTCTCTTTTATTTTTTCCTCATATTCCTTTTTCTTTACTATGTACTTCTTTTTATCTACCTCTCCTTTTCTCCATTTCACCAGATTCTCACGCGTTTCTCTCCTTAGCTTTGCACATTCCCTATCCCACCACCCGTTTTTTTCTTTGCTCTCTGGTCTTCTCTTATTTCTTTCCATTCTGCGGCCCGCTTTACCGCTTTCTTTATTTCTTCCATTATTTCCTCTATGCTCGTACCTTCTATCTTCTCCTCTTTCATTCTTTCTTTGTAACTTTCCTTTTCTTCCTTCGACCAATTCATTATTCTTCTGACTCTTTTCTCCTCTTTTCCTCTCTCACTTCCTTTTACCCTTATTGTTATGGGCTAATGATCCGAGTTTATAGCCTCTCCAATCTTTATTTCCTCTGCTTTCTCCCAAATTTCTTGGTTTCCAATTACATAGTCTATTACCGACTCGCCCCTCTCTCCTGTAAATGTGAACTCGCCGTCAGTGTCTCCTTTTGTTCCGTTCAGTATTTCTAATCCTTCTTCCTCTATGAACTCCAGCAGCTTCCTTCTTTCCGTGTTAATTTCTTTATTCTTCGATTTTCTCCTTTCCTTCATTATCTCTGTTAATCCTTTTTTTCTCCAGTTCTTGCGTTAAAATACCTCTTTATTATTACTTGCTCCCCTAATCCTCCATCGTTTGTATAAATCCTTTATATACTTTATCTTCTTTTCAATATCGTTATTCACATATACCGTTATAATCCTCCATGTTCCCTCCTTTGTCCTTGCTATTCTTTCTACAATTCTTTCTTCTGCCCTCTCTTCCGTACCGGTTGCCGCCATTTCTTTCCTAACGCCTGTTATTATCCCTCCTCTTGCTCTTCCTTTCTTTTTTTCTTTTGTCGCTGGTTGGCATTTCCACACATATTTATCTGATAACGTTCTTTTAACTTTACACCAATCCTTTTGCTCGGTAGTCAGACAGAACGTCCAAAAAAAAATTTCCCACGACAGAACATCCCACGACATTATGTCCAAAAAAATAATATCCCCGTGACAAAATTTCCTGCGACAGGACGTCCACGCGAAACCAGGAGCCACATGGGTTCATAACTTTCCACGCGTGGAAAGCCTACGCATGTACTTTGAAGGCATACTATGTGTGTAGTTTAACCATAGTGGAGCCCCCCGCAAGGGGGCGGAACCTACCACCTCCATGCATACGCTATCCACGCGAACCGAGGTTCACGCACACCCCTCCGTGCTTTCGGGGGAGGTGCGGTAGTCCCGAAATAGTTCACGCATACACTTTCCACGCGAACCGAGGTTCACGCACACCCCCCCCCGTGTTTTCGGGGGAGGTGCGGTAGTCCCGAAATAGTTCACGCATACACTTTCCACGCGAACCGAGGTTCACGCACACCCCCCCCGTGCTTTCGGGGGAGGTGCGGTAGTCCCGAAATAGTTCACGCATACACTTTCCACGCGAACCGAGGTTCACGCACACCCCCCCCCCGTGCTTTCGGGGGAGATGCGGTAGTCCCGAAATAGTTCACGCATATACTTTCCACGCGAATCGAGGTTCACGCACATCCCCCCCCGTGCTTTCGGGGGAGGTGCGGTAGTCCCGAAATAGTTCACGCATACACTTTCCACGCGAACCGAGGTTCACGCACACCCCCCCCCCGTGCTTTCGGGGGAGATGCGGTAGTCCCGAAATAGTTCACGCATATACTTTCCACGCGAATCGAGGTTCACGCACATCCCCCCCCGTGCTTTCGGGGGAGGTGCGGTAGTCCCGAAATAGTTCACGCATACACTTTCCACGCGAACCGAGGTTCACGCATTAAATACTTTTAGTCATTTTGAGCAAAAGCGCTTTAATTGAGCCTTATTTCATCGAAATCGGAGAGGAGTGAGCTTTCCTTCAGATTTACTAAAATAGGAAAAAAAAATAGGTAGGGTGCATATTTTTCGGGCTCCCCCGATTGATTATCATTGTCGGAGTCACAACAAAGGTTTTTACCAAGGAAAAGGCCCTATTCTGAAAAATTACCTAAATTGGTAATGGTCATATATTAGTATGAACGCATGTACTAATGTAATACCGTAATAAAACCGACAATGACACAATTCATGTGCCGATTGTGTCGTGGGTGTTTTGTCGTGGGAAGTTTTGTCACGGGGATATTATTTTTTTGGACATATTGTCGCGGGATGTTCTGTCGTGGGATATTTTTTTTTGGACGTTCTGTCATGGATCCCTTTTGCTCTATCCACGTTTCTAGCATAGCTATTAACATAATCTTAGTTATTAATTGCTTCTTTCCGGCAATCTGCATATAAAAAATCCGATATCTACTAATAACTAATTTTCTAATTCAATAAAACTTTAGGTAAATATGTAAGAATTGGAGAAGAAGAAGGATTAACAGAGATAATAAAGGAAAGGAGAAAATCGAAGAATAAAGAATTTATAACGGCACTCTCTCTCTCTAATTCTTTTGAAATTTTCAAATTTTGTGTATTTTGGATAGTAAAAAAGATTCTCAGAAGGAAAATTATCGCTCATATTCCGTTTGTTAATTAATTCATTAAAATACCATGATGTCGGTAAGTAAAGAAATAATAATTTATGAATATATATGTTGCTTTTTACTATTAGATTACATGCTTTTACAACTTTATTAAATTATATATTTTAAAAATAAAATTTTTGTTAAAGCATAGAATAGTAGAAAGCATAAATACAGAGTATTCTTTGCTTTAACCAAAAGCACAAACTGTTGTTTGCTTTAATTGTGATTCTTTAAACTAAAACATTTTTCGAATAAATTTGGGCCATGTATTCATATTATCGATTATATCTTGAATTGCAAGCAAGAACTATTATTAATTTGTTCTGTTGAATATAATATAGATATCAATCAGATACTATATTGAAGTTGTAAATAACATAATATAATATGATCTAATTGAAGTAAGAAGCGAAATATGTAATAATATTAAATTATCATTTCAATTATCATTTTCTTGACATCATGATATTTTAAGTATTGATTAGAAACAAACGGAACATGAGCGACGATTTTCCTTCTCAGAATCTTTTTTACTATATAAAATGTACTAAAAAGTAATTATAAGATACTTCGGAAAAATCTTTATTACGCGATAGTGCTGGTCACACGTGCATATAGATACAGATTACTTTCTCGTTCTCTTTAATTTTTACAACTTAAGACAGCATATACAATCCCATTTAAGATAAAACAAATCGGACGATGCAACGCGACGATGCAACGAAAACATGTCACCTTTTTGATCGTTTAGATTTTCGAAACTAATAATCGTAGAGTAATAAATAATAATTGACATCTCATTTTAAAGCTTAAGAAGTCCCATTTATGATAAAACAAGTCCGAACTCTCTATTTCTTACCTCTTCGATATAGTAGCGTTAGAAAGTTTAGCTAAATTTTATATAGATGCAACGAAAACATGTCACACTTTGAAAGTTTATATCTTCAAAACTAATAATTGTAGAGTAATAAATAAGGTGTCACTCGATAGCTTATAGAGTCCCATTTTCTCTCTAAAGTCTCTATAAAGTCTCTATAAAGTCTCCAAAAGGGGTTACCGATTTCTATCTTAACAAACATGTCATACTTTGAACATTTATATCTTCGAAACTAATAATCGTAGAGTAATAAATAAGGTGTCATTCGATAGCTTAGATAGTCTCATTTTCTCTCTAAAGTCTATAAAGTCTCCAAAAGGGGGTTATCGATTTCTATCTTAACAAATCTCCATAATTGCTCTAATTTTTGTTATATCTTCGAAACTAATAATCGTAGAGTAATAAATAAGGTGTCATTTGAAAGCTTATATAGTCCTATTAAGGTTGATATTGAATTTGTCGTCGATCGGTGAAGGGGATACCGATTTATACCTAAATAGAGTATAGAGTATAAGTTATACATGTATTCTTATATAGAAGGAAGGTTGGTATTGAATTTGGCGAAGATCGTTGAAGAAGTAACCGATTTTTTATTTAAAAAAGTATAAGTTATATATGTCATCTTATGTAGAGCATCATTAAAGGAAGGTTGGTATTGAATTTTCTGATGATCTGAAAAGAGGTTACCGATTTCTGCATTTAAAACTATAAAAAATTTGTTAATATAATAAATAAAATGTGCAAATTAGTAATTTTTTAACGATTGACGCCAAATTCAATACAGGATCCTAGTGTTAAGTATAAATTTCTTGCAGATATCGATAACCCCTTCCCCGATTCTCGCCAAAGTAAATCGGTTACCCCTTCAACAATCTTCGCCAAATTCAATACCAACCTTCCTTTAATAATGATATATAAGGATACATGTATAACTTATACTCTATACATGTATAGACTACACTAGGATACATGTATAACTTATACTCTATTTAAGGCTCCTCGGTAGTCACCGCGGCCATATTGGATTCTTACTATCGAGGCGAGGAAAACACCCAATTTTGTTGTGCATGCCATTTTCAAATAAAAAGACATTACAATAAAACATCACTATAGATCGTTTCAGAACACTTCCGAAATTGGCCGAAAACTACCCTTTTCCCTCGACAATAAACAAACAGCCATAAAACGAAGCCTAAACATACGGGAAAAACAGCCGTTTAACGACTATCGAAAGGAGGTGAAAACGTTCCTTCCGCATGCAAATCTTACTTTTTGGCCAATTTTACGACTTTCACGAATACGTTAAACGTTAGAGCACAAGCACAGAGCGAATAATAAAGAAATAGCACGCACAACAAAATAGGTTGTCAACATGTCACAAAGGACAGAATTCTCCATTGGAGAGAGTTCTGATTTCTGCCGCGACGCGCGACGGTACGTCGCCACCGTCAACGCAGAGTTCTCGGCTCAGGGACCAGGAGCCTTAAGCATAAATCGGTATTTCCTTCACCTTATTTTTATGAAACCAGTACTAAAATTTTTCTAGAAAACAAAACTAAATCTTTAAAAAAAATTTGGATGAGATGAAATTTTAGTAAACGCAGCATTGAATTTTGAAAAAGAACAGGACGTATTACAAAATATTTTAAAGGAAGAAAATCAAAATATAGAACTCAGCGATAAGAATAATGAAGAGGATTTACAAAATAATAAGCATGGTTTGGAAGATAAAATATTTAATTTTGCGCACACATCCACGCATACCCCTATATACACCCGCAAACACACACACACTATCACTCGCTCATTCACTCATTGACATACACAAATACGCTGTAAGAAGTAGAGGCGACGTGGATAGAAATAAATGTTTATTTTAAATGATATATAAAAACTAGCTGACTATTATTTTAATTTTTTTTAAATAAATTTATGTTTGAAAAAATCAAACAGGCACAGTAACAACTGTGCCGCAACAACGTAGAACTACGTCAACTGTCACTATTTTATGTTAAAGTATTCAGCGAAGGAAAGTAGACCTAGGGCTACGTCAACTGTCTTTGGCTGAATAATAGTGACGTAGCCCTATGTCTACTTTCCTTCGCTGAATACTTTAACATGAAATAGTGACAGTTGACGTAGTTCTACGATGAACTAGTTACAGTCAATGTTCTAGTTATATATGTTCTAAAATGACAGTTGACGTAGTTCTACGTTGTTGCGGCACAGTTGTTACTGTGCCTGTTTGTTTGTTCATCCTCCTCTTCCTCTGTAGCCTCTTTCGCCAGTTTATCTGCCATCTCATTTCCTGCTATCCCGACGTGTGCCGGGATCCATATGTAAAAAACTTTTCTTTTTTGCCTTTATCAGTCTGAAATGTCTCTCTCTAATTTCATTTATATATCTGTTTTTGTAGACATTCAAATGATTGTTACGTATGGCTTGTAGAACTGCCTTCGAATCCGTAAGTATAGCTATATCCCTGGGTCTTTCATCCGCTTCGTTCTCCATTAGTTCCAATGCCGCTTTCGCCGCAACTGCCTCGGCAGTGAACGTCGAACAATTCTTCGGGATGCTGATATTGTACGCCAGCTCCTGCTCCTCTATGACCACGCTAGTCTCTAATGACTTGCCTGTTTTTTTCTTAGAACCGCCTGTATAGATCACCGTGAATCCTTCTTCTAAGTCGTGCTTTTCTTTGATCTTCTCCAGAAGTTCTCTGTCTGTTACTTCTTTCTTCTTCTGGCAGTATCCTATACTTAAATCTATATTTATTTGTTTTGTCACCGTATTATAATCCATATCAAATATTTTGAATTTTCTTCTTGGTCCCATCTTCCTTTTACACCACTTTATTCTCCTCCATGCTTCTCCAATTATGCTTTTCTGATGTAGTGGTTGTCTGTATCTCGCATAGTCTTTATTTTGTGTTAGTTTCTCTATTTTTGTGCAGAGATCTTTTTCACCGTATACACTTATCTTATTTAAGAAATTTCTTGCTAATAATTTTTGGAGTGCTATTGCAACAGCATATTCTTAAGACAAAATCAAGTCAAAAAGTCCTCTATACCACTTTTTTCTCTGGCAAACAATCATCAAGATATCACAAGCTAAATATTGAAAAAGTTACCAAGTTTTCCTTGAATATCTCAAAAAGTATTAAGCAAATAAAAGAATTTTTTTAAACAAAAGTTGTTCAAATTAATTAATAGAGAAAGATGGTACAATAAAAAATAGGGGTTTTTATTTAAAAATTTTGACTTAGGCCCTATTGGGCATTTGGCTCAATACAGGCCCTGGATCCAAAATCCAATAAGATCGTCTATTGGCCCCCTTCAAACCTTTCAACTTTTATCTGAAACACTTTTCCAATAAACCAAGCCGTCAATTGACACTTAACGAAGATTAACACAATAACATATAAACGACACCCAATGATAAAGGGATCATGGCGACACTGATTAAATCGACATAGAACATTAAAGGTTAACACCCTGTTAACACCCAATCAACATCCAACGATGAGGATCAATCTCCAACCTACACTAAACATTGAGGTTTAATCCCCAACCTACACTTATCATTGAAAATAAACTCCCAATATACACTCATCATTGAGGATTAAACCCACAACTTACCTAAACCTTAATGGTCAACACTCAATCTACACCTAAATTTAAGTGTTGACACTTAACTTTGATGACAAACACTAAACTTACGCCCAAATTTGAGAGTTAACACACAAGTAAGCGTAAGTTTAGTGTTAACACTTTTGGGTGTTAACCATCAAAGTTGAGTATACTTTTTTATAAGGGTAGAGCTGTGTTGACTTTCATGCCCTTTGATTTTTTATTTAAATATACCCTCAATGAATTCGCTTTGCTTACTTTACCTTTTGTTTCTTGCACTTGCTTGTAGTAATCTAACTTACTGTCCAGCCATATTCCTAAAAACTTGGCCTTTTTTTGAGCACATATATTTTTGTATTTTGTATTTCTATACATGTATTATCACAGCATCCGTGTTTGGAAAATTGGACTAATACTGTTTTCTTAGGCTCTAATTGTAAACCTAGTTATTTCAGTTTCTCATTTATACTATTCATTGCCTTTTCTAATTTACGTTTATTTTCTCCTCTATTACTACTAATAAGGACTTGGTTAGTGGATGCGTGTGTGAGTGGATGCGGATTGCGAGCGTTGCGTGGGTGATTGCGAGCGACTGCGTTCACGGGTAGATTCGGAGTGTAGGATAGAAGGAGAGGGGAGGTAAACGGCGGAGGAGGCGACAGAAGTGGAGGGAAGTAGAGAGACGTAAGGGGTGAGAAGTAATTAAAGGGGTAAATAGACGACTAAGTGAGAGGTTAGGATAGAGGGACGAGGGGAAGGGCTAGGGATAGGGGATTTCGTGCGCTTTACATACGGCATAGGGCATAGAGTATATAGACGACATACGGCATAGAGTAGGGTGACAAGTGAGCGGTTGCGAGTAAGACCGAGTCCGCATGTAACGCGGCGGGCCCGTGCGTATTGTCAGGTGAGTTACAACATGCAGAAGGACGAGGAAAGAGGGAAAAAAGGATCGAGGAAAGATAAATTGATGGAGAGAGAGAGATCGAATTCAACTAGCATATTGGAATTTACGTATGATAAGAGGAAGAGGGACGAGCTAGAAAGACAGACAGCAGAGATATTCAAAAGGAGCAATATGATGGATGGAACACCACCTGGAG
>NC_092366.1:11381496-11501035 GCF_030848805.1 Temnothorax longispinosus | reverse complement strand
ATATACGAACAACGGGCGCACATTCCGGGTATTGACATAAGAAGACTGTTTTTATCAGTATGTGCTGCATTATTCTATGGCTTCAATTAAAATTCCTTCTATCTATTAGGTTTTCAGTAACACTGTTGGTGATGGTTTAAAAAGCTATCTTGTTAGAAACCACCCTGATTTTATTGGCTGTGAAGCCACTATTTCATTTACGAAAAAAATTAATCAGCTTTTCGATGCCTTAAATCAAAAATTCTCGAAAGAAGGTATCAAAATTGGTAGCTCAGATTTAAAGGTACTTATTTTTCTACGTTATTTCTGATACGTAATATGATTCTATAGGGAAATAAGCTAGGAATGTATTATATAATTAGGTGCTACGTGAAACCATTATCTGGCTCGATGAATGGGAAAAAGAATTGGCAGCAACTATTACTCCTATTCATTTTTTGTCGCATCAAACAGCAGAAGGTTTACGCGTGACATTGCACTCGACTATTGCATTGACAGAATATTTACTGACTACATGTAATTTCAAATACGTTTTAACAGCAAAGTTGAATCAAGACTGCTTAGAAGTAAGCACTTTTTTTCAAATAAATTCCTTCGGTCTTTTAAACATTTTGTTTCAATGAAATTTTTTTCAGAGATTTTTCGGCATAATCAGACAAGCTAATAGTCAAAATGACCATCCTACTTTACCAACATTTATGCAATTATATCATTTATTATCAATTTATAAAATTTTGAGACCTCCAAAATTTGGAAATTGTCACTTTTTATCACATGAAAAAGAAAATCAACCAAAAAACAATGGAAGAATTCAAGGCTGTTTTTTTCATCGACGAAGACCTCTTTTCATGAAATGCACGTTAAAAATTTGAAAACAAAAATGGATGATTTAATTATGTATACAGATTGGGAATGTGACGATATAATTGACAATGATTACGCAATGGCTGACGTAGTAGATTGCATAATTTACTATATAACAGGATTTGTATGCAAAAAAATGTTGAAAAAAACAGTTTGTGAAAACTGTCGTAAAGCTTTTGCATATGATAGTGACAATGGTATAAGACAACTTTCAGAAGCACATCTCGTTAATATAAAAACTCGTGGAAAACTTATTCATCCAAACATAAAAATATTTCAATTATTTAAAGAAATTGAAAATGTTTTTGCGAAAAACGTTACCAATTCAAATGTTTATCAAAAAACGCTGGACGACTTAATCGAGAATGATATTTTTTGTTTTCAATTGGAATTTCCTTGTAACGAGCATAAAAGTGACATTTTATCATATTGCATTCATTATTACATAACTCTTCGAATGCGACAGTTTGCAAAACAAGAAAATCGCAAAACTAAAAAAGTTTCTCGAGAAAAAAAGAAATTATCAAGATTATGTACAAATTAATTTAATACTGTTATGGTATGAATATTTCATAGCTAAATTTTATGTCATTTGAATAAAATAATTTTTTTTAAACTGATGTTCGTTTATTTTAAATTTTAAAGCTTTATTGCTTTATAAAGTAATTTTTTAATAATCCATTTTAAATCATTTATGGCATTTTATGGTTACGTATACAAGCACAGACGTGGTCTACTAGTGGCCCACGTGCCGCTAGCGCCTCCTCGCGAGAAGGACTAGAAGTTCCTCAATAAGGGCGTCAGTGTACATAGAGCCGTGGCATCACCTTCCTTTCTTACACCGTGGTTGAGCCATAGTCGGAAATTGTAGTATTATGATCGCGCGTTTCTAAGTATCCGTAAATTGTAATATACTCACAAATACGCACAAGGATAAGCGGTATTGACCTACTTTGGAGATGATTTTGACATAAATTAATTTATATCACGGACATGTTTCTTGAGGAAGTTAAATATTACGTCAAATATGCGTACTTTAGATGCGTTCCAACACAGCGTTGAATAGCTCACCAGATGTTCCTAATTTGATGCATACTTGATTAGGCTTACATGTAAGCTGCTGTAGTCTGCAGCTATGTTCGAAAATCCATGTTATATTGTTTACTCAATATATACAGGGTGTTCGATATAAAAGTAACCACCCGAATAGGGAAGGTAGATTGGGTCAAACTGAAAAGAAAAGTCTCGTACCATTTTGCAAAATTCGCAATAGTTAACGAGTTATTAAATAAAACGTCTGAGCGTATGAGCGCACAAGGAGCGATAGAGGCGGGCCTCGGCGGCTGGCTGGGCTGGCACGGTGCCCGGCGCGCGGCGAGCGGTGGGGGTCGAGAGACGAGCGGCGAGCGGGGCGCGGCGCGGCGCGGCGAACGTCGAGCGACAGATGTTATACACTGCGGCGAAAAAGTATTAGAGCCAGCCCATACTAAACTTACGATAATTCCTTCGCGTAAACGGGATTTTCCTTCGCGTAAACGGGATTTTGTAGTAACTTACAATAATTTACTCCGCGTAAACGAGTGAATTATCGTAAGCTACTACAGAAGTAACGCGCTCGCGTAAAACGTAGTAACAGGTAGCACACGTATTGCATAGGCATTGCCGTAGCGTCTTACGCCTTAGATAATATTAATTAGTTTAGCTTGAATTATGTGTAATAGAAACATTTAATTTTAGTAAATTTAATTATTTTGCATGTCAAAGTTTACGAGGTTTACCAAGCTTTACTTTAACTTTTGTTTATGTTAGAATAACTTTAATGGTGCGTGTCCACCTGCGAGTAAAACTCTCGAGAGTAGCTCTCGAGATTGATTCTCGCAAATGGACATATTCCTGGAGAGTACCTAACGGAGAATGAATCGCAGCTCTCGGCGAGCGAACTTTTCAAGACCTATTCGCAAATCGACACGACGTTATTTTACTCTCGGAGATCAGCTCGCCAAGCTCGAACGCTGTTCGTATTTTGAGAGCTACATGTTGAGAGTAAAAACCGAGATGGCAAAAGTTTGTTCCTTTGATGACACAAAGGAACTTATTGAATAATGCGGAAATCATGAACTATTGTAGAATACTACTGTGACAGAAATAAAAAAATTTTAAAATTTTTATGTTCTGCGAATAAAGTGCGAAAAAATTCATAATTTAAAGAATTAGATAAGAATATTTTTAATACATTTTCTAATTACTTGGTCAATAATTAGTTACACTTTAGTTTTACATACTTTGCACGTTTTAGTTACAGTGCTGAAATTAAATACATTTTTACATCGCGAATTAAGTACATTTAAAAAAATGTAAGACATTTAAGAATATATTAAAAATATTGTTACCTAATTCTTTAAATTATGAATTTTTTTTGCACTTTATTCGCAGAACATAAAAATTTTAAAATTTTTTTATTTCTGTCACAGTAGTATTCTACAATAGTTCATGATTTCCGCATTATTCAATAATTAAGTTCCTTTGTGTCATCAAAGGAACAAACTTTTGCCATCTCGGTTTTTACTCTCAACATGTAGCTCTCAAAATACGAACAGCGTTCGAGCTTGGCGAGCTGATCTCCGAGAGTAAAATAACGTCGTGTCGATTTGCGAATAGGTCTTGAAAAGTTCGCTCGCCGAGAGCTGCGATTCATTCTCCGTTAGGTACTCTCCAGGAATATGTCCATTTGCGAGAATCAATCTCGAGAGCTACTCTCGAGAGTTTTACTCGCAGGTGGACACGCACCATTAAAGTTATTCTAACATAAACAAAAGTTAAAGTAAAGCTTGGTAAACCTCGTAAACTTTGACATGCAAAATAATTAAATTTACTAAAATTAAATGTTTCTATTACACATAATTCAAGCTAAACTAATTAATATTATCTAAGGCGTAAGACGCTACGGCAATGCCTATGCAATACGTGTGCTACCTGTTACTACGTTTACGCGAGCGCGTTACTTCTGTAGTAGCTTACGATAATTCACTCGTTTACGCGGAGTAAATTATTGTAAGTTACTACAAAATCCCGTTTACGCGAAGGAATTATCGTAAGTTTAGTATGGGCTGGCTCTAATACTTTTTCGCCGCAGTGTATAACATCTGTCGCTCGACGTTCGCCGCGCCGCGCCGCGCCCCGCTCGCCGCTCGTCTCTCGACCCCCACCGCTCGCCGCGCGCCGGGCACCGTGCCAGCCCAGCCAGCCGCCGAGGCCCGCCTCTATCGCTCCTTGTGCGCTCATACGCTCAGACGTTTTATTTAATAACTCGTTAACTATTGCGAATTTTGCAAAATGGTACGAGACTTTTCTTTTCAGTTTGACCCAATCTACCTTCCCTATTCGGGTGGTTACTTTTATATCGAACACCCTGTATATATACAGGGTGTCCGAAAAATCGCCTACTCCACTTCGGGAGGTGATTCGGGATCCAAAAACAAGCAAAAAAGTTCATACAAACATAGGTCCGGAAATGAGCCGTTTCCGAGTTATAGCCACTTTTATGTTCAAAAATCGTAAATTTTTATTTTTAATTTTTTTTTATTACAATTACCAAATTCTCTCAAGTTTCCGTCTACATTTCGAAAAGACGCTATTCCCGGTACATCTCGATTTGGAAAAGACTGGATGTATAATCTTCTTGCCTCGACAGCATTACTTTGAGCAAGACCATACATAAGATGCATATCAGCTAATTCATTAAAACTTAAACGATCCATTGATGAATACGGAAAGATTAGATACAACCTAAAAGTAAGGTGTTGTTAAATAATAATTTGAAACTTATTGAAAAGCCGTGATTTACTTACTGATTTTGAATAGGCGTGAAAACAACTGATTTTGAATAGCCGTGAAAACAACTGATTTCAAGTAGCCGTGAAAACAACTGATTTTTTTTAAAAATAATGTAATCGTATTTACAAATATTGAAAAATTGAAAAAAATAAAAAAAATTAAAATTAAAAAAATTAAAAATATTTAAAAATAAAAATTTTTAATTTAAGAAATAATTAAGAAAGAGGGATGCTAAGCGGATTCTAAATTACGATTTTTGAACATAAAAGTGGCTATAACTCGGAAATGGCTCATTTCCGGACCTATGTTTGTATGAACTTTTTTGCTTGTTTTTGGGTCTCGAATCACCTCCCGAAGTGGAGTAGGCGATTTTTCGGACACCCTGTATATATATACATATATGGGCACATTCTTCTGTGCAAACTAATGGCTTTTCCCGCGTATGCTCGTGATCGCGTGGAATTAAGCCCATATCTGCAATCCGTCGAACAGTTGCAAGGGATATACACTGGGCGACGTATATCCTTCTACGCGGGCCGTCCTAGGGGAAGGACACCTTAAATTAAAAACCATCTTAGCAAAATAATAAATGGAAAATAACGAAGAAGAAACCTTACCGCCACAGGGAATTCGGATGTCCAGTGACCGGCGCGTCTCCCCTATCGTCCCTGGGGGGGGGGCCTGTCGACATCGAGCGAAGGGTTGCCGCCGGCGTTGCCTACGGGCGCCGACGGTAAAACGACTACCGTGGAAGAAGAAAAGACGTCAAAAAGGAGGTCAATGTCCGCACCGGACTCCTACATTGAGCAAATTTTGGAGAGTGAACATATGGGAATTTCAGTAAACACACAAGGGGAAGGAAAGTCGATTGAACTAACTCAGGAGGATGAGTATATGGAAGACACAGAAAATACGCAACAGGAAGGGGAGCCAATTGTTATTATGGACTCTGAGGATGAGACGCAAGATGTCGAAAATTCGTCTATATTTGCTGGCAGGGAGAAGAGGAAAGCTTCGATTTCCCCTAATAAGGAAACCTCTCCTCTTTCGAAATCATATGCGAAGAAATCGAAGGGAATAACTGGGACCGAATTTATCATCCTTGGCCCTACGGAAACTGTGGCAACCAGAATTACGGCGGTGTCCGGTGACAGAATGCAGGAGATGGACACTGAGAAACTCATGGATCTTGCCTCTTTGAACATTGAGAAAATGGAACGAATCCGCTCTAAGAGTGGAAAGCCACTGGGGAAACTCAGCGGATATTTAAAGATTGGCCTATCAAACCTGTCCGAAATTATTGCCATTATAAGAGAGAGATTAGACGCTGCTGGTGACACATCGTCATTAGTCCAGGCAGAAAACATCAAACTGCAGAAAGAAATTAAGACTCTCCGTGAAGGAAAGAAAACGGAAGGTAACTTTGGAGAAAAGCCGCAATCAGATCATATGGACCAAAGTGAGGGCGACAAGTATATGGAAACACGCACAAACAAATACAGGACACAATCAAAGAGGGACGGAGAGACCTCCATGAAAGTGGATCCACTGCCACAGAAGAAACCTAAGATACTGAATCAGTTATCTCTCTCAAAGAAGATGAAAATTATTAAACCCGTAATGGGAAGAGATGAGTTCAGATCGGAAAATGAAGACGCCGAGAGACCCGATACTCCGATCAAGGTCAGAGAAATAAGGAGAACTTCTCAAAGTGTCGGGAATCGCGCCGGTGCATCGACATCGGACTATCCTGACTCAAAGGGCGATGTACACAATAAGGAAATGGAATGGATCAATTCCGAGATGACTAAACTGGCTAAACGAAGACGACAATTACGAACGATGAAACAGCCATGCGAGCTCTCAGGGACCCCCAATAACAGAAGTACTAACACACCCAGGAACACAGGTGGGACTCACGAAGGAGGAGAACCCCTACTTCGATGAGAGAAACCCGGAAATTTGACCGCTGCGCCGCGAGAGGACCCCCTCCCCCTGCTGAAGCGGGGGGAATACATCGTGGAGTAAGTCGCCGTAGACCACCGAGGACGCCGCCGCACAGTGGGGCGAACGCCTCATTTTTCGGTCATTTGCTTATAACTTCTACATTTTTCAATGAATGACTTGAAACTTGACATAAATAATGTACGATTATTATACATTTAGTGTATGAAATCAAAATTATTTAATTAACAATTTTTCATAAAACGCATAAATGATTTTTTAATTTTTTAAATACTTTTTAGTTTTTTTTGAAAAATCGGTTCTATTTTTAAAAAAAATTTTTTTATTTTATACTTTTTTAGTGCTTTATTAAATTAATATGAATAATTATTATCGCATATTTCCTTACTGCTCCGTACTCTGATGTTCTAGCGCGATATTTTATGTACTAAAACCTTCCTGGAGAATTGCTCTATAGGACAGTGAAAACCGCATTTAAATCCGTCCAGTAGTTTTAAAGAAAATCGTAGACATACATACATACATGCCGAATATAGAACCTCTATTTTTTGAAGTCGTACTTAATGCAATCCCTATCAATCAAATCTGTTCCATTTTCAATTTCTTCATAGAATTGTCTAATCTTTTTGACATGTTCGGGATGTCTCTGGATAAAATTATATATAAATAGCGCGTCATCGGATTTTAACTTTTTCCGAACAATAAAATCAGTCATTTCCGGATTATTCCGTACTTCCTCAGTTCTCTTTTTTTTATGTCGTTCGGAACATTCTACGAAACTCTTTGATCTATTAAGAGGCATACGCGTACGTGAAGAAGTAGAAATTAAATTCAGTACTTCGTTCGGAAAAAAAAATTCACAATTTAACCAACTTTCATGCTTTGCAATAAATCTGTTGTAATCGTAATGGCTAGCTATCTATTTTGACTTTAAATTCTTCGTGAAATTTATGATTTTTCGTTTCAATGCTTCCAACGCGATTTTGGGTAATTCAGTATCAATACATGATATTATGTGGCTTATTAAAGCCTCATAATTTAATAAATCAAGATTATTTGCACGCATACAATTAAAAAGTTGACGATTTGTTCGGAAATTTTCCATTTTGCGAGCGTGTTAAAGTATAATCTTCTATATATTTTATATATTCTATATATTTTTCACTGTATCCTGAAAAGGACGCAAAGTGAATTGTATAAAGCAACGACAAAAACTTCGACAAAAACGATCAAAACTTTCAAAATCAAAAAGTCTTTAATCAACTACTGATCGAGAAAGACTGACGAAAAGTTCTTATCTCCGCTGTTTTTATTTCCTTCCCCTCCCCTCCCCTCCCCCTCCCCTCCCCCCTCGAGGAGAACAAATAATTTAACGTAGAGCAATCTTATTGGCCCATGGATTTACAGAATGCGCAGTACTCCAAATACATTTATCCAATAATATTTGTCATATTGCTATTATATTAATTAATGTAATTAATTGTTATAAAATATGGATGAAATTAATCGTTATAAAATAGCAATAATTAAACAAATTATATATCCCCCTTCGTCTTTCTTTTATGAGAAAATAGACATCCATATTCACTCGACATGATTGAACATCGTCCATTGAGCTATTCATGGACGACGTTCGACCATGTCGAGTGAACTTTGAGGTCAATTATCTCAAAAAGAGGGACGAAAGGGGATGAATGATCATATATGGCCAAAAACTAGACACTTTGCCCTATCAAATGGCGCAGAGCAAACCTTAATCCATTCTAATCCACAAACTTTTTTCCTGTTTGAATATTGAAGTAAGAAAATTTTAATAGTCGAATATGTCGTGAATATTTATTAATATATAATAGTACTCAAATAACATAAAACTAAAATAAATATGTTTTTTGAACCCTAATAAATAAGTTCTGATAGGCATTTAACTCATATTCGCAGTTATACTTTCGGCGGAGACTTTAGAAAGTAACCTATCGAATTACTAGAATTTCAGTATTCACGAAAATGTTATACTTTATCAGATCATTTTGAGGAAATAACAAAGGATAAAATCAATTATAAGTACATTTATTTATAGTTTAGGATATATATTAACATAAAATCTCGTCAAAATTTGAATTATACGTTTTTCATTTTTTCGTCCAATATCCGGTTTTTGATAGATTCGCCCCACTGTGCGGCGGTCACGATTACAAGTTTGGATGACAAAATTACGTACGCAGACATATTAAAAAAAGCGCGTGATAAGATCTGTCTCGATCAGTTAGGTATCGAGAATTCTAGAATTCGGAAAGGCATCAACGGAGGATGGATCATTGAGATACCTGGTGAGGATGGAACCTCCAAGGCGGATACCTTGGTAAAAAAACTGCGAAAGGTGCTGGATCCCGCTGCCATACGTGTAAACAGACCGACGACTATGGGAGAGATGAGACTATGGAACCTCGATGACTCTATTACTCCAGGAGAAATCACCAACGTGATATCCGTCATGGGTGATTGCCATGAGTCTGAAATAAAGTTAGGGACTATCCGCCGTATGGCAAACGGCTTACACTCTGTGTGGGCTAAATGCCCTTTAATAGCTGCCACCAGAGTTGCGTCGTCCGGCCGACTGAAGATAGGTTGGACTGTTGCTCGCATCGAAATACTAGATGCGAGACCCATTCAATGCTACAAGTGTTGGAGGTACGGACACGTACGCAACACTTGCCAGTTTCCCGAAAATCGTGGGGGCAACTGTTTCAGATGTGGATCCAGCGATCATCAGATTAGACAATGTCAAGCAGACCCTTGCTGCGTCTTATGCAAGGACGCCGGTAGGCCGTACGAACACAGACTGGGCACCTCCAGTAGATGCTCAGAGAGGGACCCGATTGTTAGAAGTGGGACTGTAGATAAGAAACGAAACTAAAAATGACGCCCACGACAGTTATACAGATAAATCTGAACAGAAGTAGGGAGGCGCAAGGTTTTCTTGCTAAATACGCGGAAGAACTGGGAGCTGCGGTGTGCGTGGTCTCGGAGCCTGCCCGTACACCCGACTCTCAGCAATGGTTTTACAGCAGAAACGGCCTGGCTGCTGTATATGTGAATCCCCAAATAGCGGATTATCCTGCGTCTCTGGTCGCGAGGGGCCAAAATTTCATGGTCGTTAGGTATGGGAGCGCACATATAATTTCATGCTATATATTTCCGAATGTAAATCGGGCCGGATACGAAAATTTCGTCGACGAACTGACGAATCTATGCGCATGCATACATAACAATAAAACCCTTGTTTGTGGCGATTTCAATGCGCATGCTCGTTTATGGGGTTCTCCCAATACTAATTTTAAGGGCGAGCTACTAGAGGAATGGTCCGCGAGCGTGGATATGCGTTTGATAAATGAAGGAAATACACCAACTTTCATAGGTCATCGGGGATTTTCGATAATCGACTTAACGTGGGTCTCACCCGAACTCCGCCACCATGTGCGTGATTGGACAGTCCGTGGGGACGTTGCGTCGTTGTCCGACCACTCATATATAACCTTCTCAATATCGGAATCCCTTGTTAGACCTTACATACGGCAGTCTCCCGCTCGATGGGACTACAAGAGGATGGACGTCGACCTCTATAAGGCCTCGATAGATTGGACGTGCGCCGTCACTCCCATGGATGAGGCACACATGGTTAATGTGTCTCCAGACGGATGGATACACAAATGCATAGTAAATGCATGCAAGGCTGCTGTCCCCCGTATTCGTACAAGTGGACACAGATCTTCCGTGTATTGGTAGAACGCGGAAATCGCTTCACTACGCGTCGCGTTGAACAGAGCCAGGCGCGTGTGGATTCGCGGCCGTCCACGCGATTCGCCTGAGACTTCTCAACGCAAACGAGCCGAGTATATTCTAGCAGGTCAAGAGTTGAAACGTGAGATACGTAAAGCCAAAAGCGCGGCTTGGCAAGAACTGATAGCCACACTTGATGAGGACCCCTGGGGACTACCTTACAGGATAGTCCTCAGCAGACTGAGAAAATCGACTCCGGGATTATCCGCCTCACTGAAACCTAGAATTCTAGACGAGCTTTTAAACAAGTTATTTCCACCGGGTAACCCACTCGTCGCTGTCGAACTCGGGGACTGCGAAGAAGATCGCATCCCGATCACCAGTGAGGAGGTTGCCGCAGCAATCGCTGCGAAAAAGAATTGCAATACGGCTCCTGGCCCTGACGGCCTTAAGGCCACAGTGTTGAAGAAGCTCCCGCCTGCAATGATCGGCAGATTGGCTCAATGTTACAATATCTGTATGAAGTATAGAAATTTTCCTGCGTCCTGGAAGACCTCCGACCTTGTACTTCTCCCGAAGGACGAGACGAACCCTGGCGAACTACCGAAGGCGCGACCCATCTGCCTTTTGAACGAGATAGGCAAAACGTTCGAACGGATCATCGCGAACCGCATGTTAGAATACATGGACAATAATCCAAACGCCAACCTATCTGACAACCAGTTTGGGTTCCGGAGAATGAGGTCGACGACAGACGCTCTCTATCTTGTAAAGTCCATCATTTCTCAGGCTCGTGCGGAGGGTAAGGTTGCGCTAGCGTTCTCATTAGATATTGAGAACGCATTTAACTCCATAATACTACCCGCGTTAAGGAGGGCACTTCGTACCAGAAATTTTCCCCGTTATCTGCGTCGCATCCTGGAGGCCTTTCTCACAGGAAGAAAGGTCAGATACGTGACTTCTGACGGAACAAGGCGTACAAGACGAGTAAACAGAGGGGTTCCACAGGGATCGATCCTGGGTCCACTCCTTTGGAACCTCGGTTTCGACTCAATATTGAGAACAATGCTTTATAGAGACTGTCACGTAATTTGTTATGCGGACGACACCCTCCTGCTGGTCATAGGTGACGACTATGACGAGGTGTGCTCCACTGCGTTGGATTGTCTCGAACGAATTTTAATAAACATCCGTGCGCTCGGCCTTAAAGTATCATGGAGCAAGTCTGAGGCCGTCTTTTTCGGTTCCTGTCCTCGCGACGCCTCTATCGTGGTGGAGGACACGAGGATCCAATTCTCCAATTGTATGAAATATTTGGGCGTATACATAGATAAACGTCTTAACTTTATTAATCATTTTTCGCACGTGGCTACAAAGGCTACGAGGGTTAGTCGAGCGCTTTGTGGACTGCTACCGAACCTGCGCGGTCCGATAGAGAGTAAGAGAAGGTTATATTTTTCAATGATCACCTCTATCATCTTATATGCGGCTCCAATTTGGAGTGTGGAGTTTTCATCATCCGGCAATCAACAGAGGAAGATGCGTCGCGCTCTTCGCTTTACTGCACAACGCACTGTTATGGCGTATCGCACAGTTGCGTACGAGGCAGCCACGCTCTTAGCGCGTGTCCCACCCATATACCTGTACGCGGACTATCTTAGGCGTGTCTACCTAAGATTACGAGAGATGAAGGAATTGGGGAATTTTTACCCCGATGCTCCCAAAGAGATACGCGCCGAAGAGTGGCTGGAGCTCAGACGACAATGGGCGGTTCACATAAGGGACGGAAACCTCCCTGGGAGGAGGACTAGAGAGGCGATCTCTCCAAATTTCGAGAACTGGCTCGACCGGCGCAGCGGCTTCCTGAGTTTTAGAACGACCCAAATCTTAACGGGTCACGGTTGTTTTGGATCCTTTTTATTTAGGATACAGAAGGAGGATTTACCAATATGCCGATATTGTCACCTGGCGACCGATACATCTGAACACACTCTCATGGTGTGTAATTATTGGGGACTCGAGCGTGCTGAGCTCACGGTCGTGGTTGGCCCTGATTTAACTCTACCGACATTGATTGGTAAGATGTGTGAGTCCAGAGAGGCTTGGAACGCCTTTGCTATTTTCGCCGAAAGGGTCCTCCGACGGAAAGAGGACGACGAAAGGAGGCGCCAACAGGGTCTCGTTGACCCTGATATTGTTGAGATCGCTCCGGAGAACGACTCTTAGCGTGCGGCTATCCCGTTAAATTACTTAGAATAGATTGGGTTAGTTCGGATACTGGGTACTGCGGTGCGTGGTCGCTGGTCCCCCTCTCGGCGTCCCGGGGCCGCTGGGCGCCGGCCGCCCGTGGGCTGCCCTCCCCCCGTGGGGTCCGGCGCGTCGACGGGTGCGACGTTCTGCCGGATCCTTGCGGGGACCGGTGGCCTGTGGCGGCCGGCGTCCTGCGGCCTGGTCGGGGCGTCCCAGTGGGGCCCTGCGTGGTTTTGCGTTTTAGTTGCGTCTAATTATCCTGGGATCTACTGCGGGGTCCTCCGGGGGTGGATCGGCCGGGGCTGGCCGCTCGTCGCTGTTTGGGGCTCGGGTGCCGCTGCGGGCAGCGGCGGCTACCTGGAGCTCCTTGAGGCTGTCGGCCGCGGTGGGTCGTCCCCCGGGAGATCTCCCCGTGGAGTCATGACTCCTTTTAAGCGTGTGTATCTCCGCTCATCTCTCTCCTGTCTACTATTATACTTCGTTGTACTTGCGTATCGAGACTGGAGATCGAGGTTGGTCGTCCATGCCACGAGGGAGAAGCGGATGAGAGCCCGCCACCGCTTCAAATCGATCTCCGGTTATTCGAAGAATATTGCGTGCGTAATCTTGGGGAGTGCGTAGCGGGGGGTAAGGGAGGGAGATGAGGTGTACGAGGTGTACGAGAGTTTTAGGGATGCGTTGACCGAAAATCGGTCACTTATTATCGTGGTGGTGGGTATATGTATAACCCTCTGCGTTGAAGGGCGTGCGGATGCACGCTCTTGCTTTGTGCTTTGTGGAACCCCTCTCCGGATAGAGGGTGTTTCCTGTTTGTCTAGCTCGTGCGCGTCCTGTGACAGTTCGTGTACGTGTTGCTTGGGGGTGTGGACTTCCCCGAGTGAAGTATCCCGTTCTGCCAATGAAGAGACCCTGTATGGTATGGCCGCGCGTCTCGGAGGCGTGTGGGGGAGGGCCCGTAAGTGGCGTCGCGGTCTTTATCATGGGGGTTCTCAGAGGCGGAGGCTGAATGACCGGCGCATGTGGCTGTGCGCAAGCACCACTATGCGTCCGGGAATTCGACTAGAGACGTTTTTCTCTCGTGGGATGGAAGCACCTCTGGTTTGACCTCCCGTGTGTCTGTCGTGTTCGGTTTACGTTTTTCTGTCGCCTCGAGCGTGAGGACTGTTGTGGCATGTGATGTAATACCTCTGGTCTCACGCGTGTCATAATCGTGTCCAGCGTGCTGTGTTTAAGGGGAGAGTTTTTTAGTGCAAGCCCCACACTCCCCGGGGGCCGGGCCCGGGGGCTAGTGCGCGAGGCATTTTTCTCTCCTCCACGGAAACAAAAAAAAAAAAAAAAAGCTCATTTGTGCGGAGATAAAAGTCTTTTCAGTTCATTTGATTCGTCGAGGAGAGGCAGACTCAGTTTAGCGAGTGAAGCTTCAACTACTGTTGAGGGAAAGGGAGCAGTAAAACTGCCTGTTTCAAACACTCATGGTCATAGATTAATTGAACTTCAAAATACTTTATTTGTTCCAGATCTAAGAACCAATCTAATGTCTGTCGCAAAAATTGCAGATAAAGGTGGATCGGTAATTTTTAGAAACGATTCTGCCGTGGTTGTAGATCAAAAGGGGACAATTAAAATGGAGGCAGTACGTCAAGGCGACTTGTACATAATCAAAGAAGATAATGATTACGCCGGTATTTCAGAAAAATCTCAGACTACCTCTGCTCTTTGGATTTGGCACAATCGTCTTGGACATTTGAATGCCAAGGATTTGTTCAAGGTTATGACCGATCAAGGACTGCCTTTACCATCGAAAGTGGAAGTTGATGGTTTGAAACGATGTGAAATATGCTTCAAGGGGAAGATGACTGCCCTACCATTCCCTAAAGGAAATCTTAAGTGCACAGAATTATTAAAAATAGTGCACAGCGACGTTGTTGGCTCACTACGTGTACAGTCTCTAAACGGTGCTAGATGGTTTGTTACTTTTATAGACGAAAGCTCCCGATGGTGCGAGGTATATTTCTTTAAACAGAAGAGTGGAGTAACCGAGGCATTTAACATGTACAAAAATCTAGTGGAAAATCAGAGTGGAATAAAGATAAAAGCCATGCAATCTGACAGAGGCAAGGAATATTGCAATACTGGATTGGAATCGCTGCTGGCAACCAATGGGATTGAACGGAGATATTCTGTTACTCGCACACCGCAACAAAATGGCTTAGCGGAGCGCATGAATCGCACACTATTGGATATGGCGCGATGCCTTCTAATTAAGTCTGGATTGCCTGCAAGTTTTTGGTCTGACGCCATAGCAACTGCCTCTTATATAAGAAATCGCTGCCCGACGAGTACCTTGAACGGTATGTCTCCATATGAGAAATGGACAGGCGATTCTTCGAACATTAGTCATGGACTTTTGGAGCAGAAGTTTTTGTCCTTGATAAAACCCCTAACAAAGATAAGTTCGCGCCTAGATCTATGAAGGGTATATTTATTAGTTATCCGCGTGAGACGAAAGGTTACAGAGTTTGGTTACCTAATGAGAAAAAGGCTATAATTAGCAGAGATATTAAATTCTTGGAAGATTCACGTGTAGATTCAACTGATAAACAAGAGATTTGTGAGTTACTCTAAATACCTGAGTATTCAAAGGAAGTCGTGGTAGATTCAAGTACACCTAAAGTAGATGATACTCTCCTTGTTAATCCTGGTGAAGAAGAGACGGATATTGAAGCTGCACCGCAGGATCGGCAGGGAAGTGTGCTGAGAACCATGTACGCCAATACAGAGAGGAACTCCAATTCAAGAAGACAATGCTGTTAGAGATGAGTTCTTTAAACGTGCTCCAGGTCGACCACGTTTATTGCGTACAAGTAGACCAGGAAGACCCAGAAAACTTTATAGAACAATTAGTACCATTGATCAGGTCGATGCTGGTTTGCCGGATGAGGTCGAAGGTGATGATGACGTCTTCATTGATTCACAATCTGACCCAGAGACCAGTTTTGCTGGAGTTGCTGAGGTGTCCCTTGATGATGCCTTGTCCAGTGATGAGAAATCTGAATGGATTAATGCCATTGTAGCTGAAGTAGAAAGCTTAATCAGGATGATACCTTTGAGATCTTCAAGAAGCAGGAAGATCAGAAGACAATCGGTTGTCGAGTTGTGCTGAGAAATAAATATAATTCAGATGGATCTATTTCTCGTCGAAAGGCTCGTATCGTTGCAAAAGGATATAGTCAAAAATATGATTATCATCAGACCTTTGCACCTGTTGCACGAATGGAATCCATCAGACTCTTATTGGTTTTGTCAGCAAAATATGACTTGAAGGTTTGGCAGTTCGATGTCGTTACTGCTTTTCTAAATGGCTATTTGGATGAAGAGGTAATTATGGACGTGCCGGATATGCTGAAGATCTCACTCGAAAGGTTAGTGACCAAGAAAGCCACCGACCCTGTTGTGAAGAGACGAGCTGAGAGATTGTTGAGTGAATTAAAATCAAGTGGTAATGCCTGTAGACTCAATAAAGCTTTATACGGATTACGTCAAGCAGGCAGGCAATGGAATAAACGCCTGAATAAAAAGTTAAAGGAGATGGGTTTGCTTCCCACCGAGGGAGAACCATGTTTATATCAAGCACATCGTAATGAAAGGATATTGTTGCTGTTGATCTATGTAGATGACATTTTAATTGCTTCCAGTAATGATAACTGGGTAAGTGAGATAAAGCAACAATTAATGGACGAGTTTCAGATAAAGGATTTTGGCTTGGCCAAGAGCTGCATTGGCTTGGAAATTCATCAAAAGAAGAATGAATTAACCGTTTCTCAGAAAGAATACACCATTGACTTACTTACAAGATATGGCATGGAAGCTTCTAATCCAGTGAGTACCCCTTCAGAGATCAACTCAAAGAGGCCAAAGAAAGAATTATCCACCCCGATTAAGGAGTTTTACCCCTATCGTGAATTAATAGGTGCTTTAATGTACCTGTCTACTTGTACAAGGCCTGACATAGCCAACACTGTGTCGAAATTGGCTCAATTTAATATAAATCCTAGTAAGGAGAATTGGATCTCCGCAAGGCGAGTATTGAGATACCTTGCCGGTACATTTGATCTCGGATTGTCGTATAAGAGAACCAACAAAAGCTTGATTGGATACTCGGATGCTGACTGAGGTGAATGCAGTGTGGACAGATGAACGGAATATGTTTATCTGCTCGGAGACGGTGCCATTTCTTGGAAATCACAAAAGCAACGGACTGTTTCACTTTCGTCGACCGAGGCTGAGTACATCAGCATGACAGAAGCTGTTAAAGAAGGTATATTTCTGCAGAGTTTACTCAAGGAATTAGGTCTTTTCAGATGGCTGATGTCACATTTTATGTTGATAATCGTGGAGCTCAATACCTGACCAATGACCACATGTACCACCCACGAACAAAACATATCGACATAAGGTACCACTTCATAAGGGAAGTGATCGCAAATGGTCTCATGAAGCTGGAGTATGTACCTACAAATCAGATGGTGACCGACTACCTCACCAAGGCTCTGCCAAAGGATGGACACTGGAACTGTGCATGGGAATGCGGGTTTACTAGATCTAAGGATTCCCCTTGCCTTTTTCTTTTTGTTTGCCAAGAATTGTTAGTAGCGTTCAAATTGAGGGGGCGTGTTAAGATATTCAATTTTTCCGCTTATTGATCCACCATATTGATCCACCATATCCACCATACTGTTCTACCATATTGATCATATACTATGTAGCATTCACACGACTCTCTAAGAGTACATGCCTTTACATCACACTGTATTCGACCATCGATTCGATACGATCAAAGCCTTACTTCTGTCTCGTGAATCAATTAATAAAACAGGCATCGTGCATTTAAACACGCATCTCGAGGTTTGTCATATACCTTTGAAACCACTTCCAATAACTACTGGCGATATTCAACATCTTTGTGTTCCCATTCAAGGGTTTTCCTATTCCAACCCAAGTGGTAGTAGCTTTAATTTTTTTTAACAAAATTGTAATATTACAAAAAATCATTTTAATCACAAAGAATTAAAGAGGTAACAGTACAAAATAAAAATATTTAATTAAAATTATATAAATAAATTTTTCTTGTAAAAAAAATTGGTGCTCACACACACGCACACGCACACGCACACGCACACGCACACGCTCATAATATTCAGCGATGAATCGCTATTTACACGGGAAGGAGTTTTCAACTCGCACAATATGCATGTGTGGAACGACGAGAATCCTCGAGTCACTCGAGTCAGAAATTTTCAAGTCCGATGGAAATTAAATGTGTGGGCTGATATAATGGGCACGAAAATCCTAGGCCCAGTTATCCTTCCTGAAATTTTAAATGACGCATCGTACGCGGAATTTTTGGCAGACAATATGCCAGAGTTTTTAGAAGAAATGCTATTGGCGGAAAGATGTAATTGTATTTTAACAAGATGGTGCTGGTCTACACAACGCAAGAGTGGTTACAAATTATTTGAATCAGCAATTTCCTGGACGTTGAATGGACCGATATGGCCCAATACGTTGGCCCGCAAGATTCCCGGACCTCAATCCATTAGATTTTTTTGTAGGAATACTGCAAAAAAGCCATTT
The DNA here is from genome assembly GCF_030848805.1 of Temnothorax longispinosus. Taxonomy (NCBI): domain Eukaryota; kingdom Metazoa; phylum Arthropoda; class Insecta; order Hymenoptera; family Formicidae; genus Temnothorax; species Temnothorax longispinosus. The sequence continues at coordinate 11,482,711 of NC_092366.1, read as the reverse complement.
ACAAAAAGCTTCCCGAGAACGTAAAAGAATTAAATGACAAACTCCACAATGTTATTTGGGCTATTGAAGACGACATTAGGGGTATTCAAATAAGTTAGAGTTTAACGGTTTGACAGGTTATGTCGGGTTAAAATCGGGTAAAAAGTTAATTTTTACACTTTTAACCCAAAGATTAATGTGATAGGTTAATGAGTCACTTATGTATTTTGCATAACCTTAAAGAGTAGCGCGCCCAAAATTAATTAATTAACTTTTTACTCGACTTTAACCCGACATAACCTGTCAAACCGTTAAACTTTAACTTATTTGAATACCCCTATTATGGAGAAGATTCCGACAAACCTATTAAGACGCATGAGAGCATGTATCGCGATGAACGGTGGCCACTTCAAATATTTTCTGTAATTAAAGTATCTCTTCCAAAAATAACAAATCTGCCCTTTTCAGGGCAACCAAATATTTTATTACGAAGGACATTCTCTCAGAGTTTGCAATAATAATCTGTTCTGGAAGCAAAGTAAGAAGCGCAAATTTCGCGTTTAAAATTCGGAGGCATTAACCAATCAGACATTCACATTTAATAGCGCTAGTATCGCGAGTGTATCGTGAAATCGGTTTCCCAAAAAGATACGCGTCGGGAGCCTAGAGATGGCGCGCACCCCTACACCTTTCTACACTTAAAGGATACCAGTGCATCTTGCTGTAAACACAGCGATCGACAACTACGTTTATGCAAGCATTACTTCTGTAATAACTCACAATAATTCACTCGATTACATGGAGTAAATTATCGTAAGTTACTACAGAACCCCGGTTACGTGGAGAAATTATCGCAAGTTACTAGAGAAGTAACGCTCGCGTAAACATAGTAAGTGTGTATTTATTCGTAAAAAAATATTTTTTAGTATGTGAGTAAAGAGAGTGAAGTAAAGCAAAGAAAGTAAAGTTAGTAAGTGAGTTAAGAAGAGAGAACTAAAGGCAGAACGTGCTTGCACGTGTGTGCGCGTTCGTTGTGGCTGTTACTATGTTTACACGAGCGTTACTTCTGTAGTAATTTACGATAATTCACCAGATTACGCAGAGTGAATTATCATAAGTTTACTACAAAACCCCGTTTACGCGGAGGACTTATCGTAAGTTACTACAGAAGTAACGCTCTCCCTCTCTTCCTCTCCCTCTCCCACGCCTACTCCCTCTAAAGTAAGCGCGCGGATCCAATGTACGTATCGGTGAGAATCGATAACATCGATGTAGTAATAAAAGTTGACGGGGGCGCCTACGTAGCGGCGATGAGGGAAAAAACGTGGCGCAAGATATTTCCAAACACGCGATTGAAAACACCGAACCTCACATTACGAGCATACAATTAAAATGCCGCCGATCGGTATAAAAGAGGTACGTATAGACTTCCGGGATATGCGTAGACGATTAATTTGCTATATTATGCCGGAGAATGGGCCAACATTAATCGGAAGGCAGTGGCTAAGCGAATTCGGGTGCTGGCCGCTAGTTTTGCCAGGTTTATTTACGGGAGCGATAGAGTGCGAGAAGGACAGTACCGAATTTAAGCGAGTAAGGGATCGATTCCCAGATGTTTTTTCAAGCGAACAGGGTAAATATACGTGCAGGAAAATCGAATTAGCACTTAAAGAAAATTACAATCCGATCCAAATGAAAGCTTACCACGTGTCGTTCGCGCTACGCAATAGAGTCTCTCGAGAAATAAGGGCCAATTTCACCAACCACGGTTAGCTTAACCGACGCGACGGTTAAAGTTAGCAGGATTGACCAATAGAAATAAATCCACCCTGCTTTCTATTGGTCAATCCTGCTAACTTTAACCGTCGGTTAAGCTAACCGTGGTTGGTGAAATTGGCCCTAAATAGACTAGTAAAATGCGGAAATCTAGAACCAGTCAAAGTCAGCAAGTGGGCCACACCGATAGTGCTAGTGCTAAAAAGCAATGGAACTGTAAGAATACTGCGGTAATTTTAAGTTAACGGTTAACCCCTGTTTAATAATAATCAAGAGACACCCAATGCCCCTAAAGGAGCAAGTTTTTAAGACGTTGGGGACGGGGTCCAAATGGTCACAAATTGACCTGAAACACGCGTTCATGCAATTCGAGGTCGCTGAGAGACTGTTAACGATAATCACGCAGGAGGGGTTATATAGATACACTAAAATGCCAGAGGGGGTAGCTTCAAGCCCAGGCGAATGCCAAGAGATTTTGGACAAAATTTTACGAGAAATCTCACATGTAGAGAAATATATGTGACATGTACGGCACGGGCCCGTCGGACGACGAGGTCCACCGTGAAACGATAGATAAGATATTCGAATGATTACAAGCCGTGGGGCTTAGGGTAAAAAAAATGCAAGTTCTTGAAAGACAGTTTAGAGGTACTAGGATTTATAATAGACAAGAGCGGCTTGGAGACCGTCAGCGGCCAAAACACACGCAATATCGGGCGCACCGATAAATAAAAAACAGTTACAAGCGTACTTAGGCATATTAAACTATTACGAAGCGTTCTTAGAAAATAGAGCTCATAAACTGAAACTATTATACGAGCTAGGTAAACAAGCGACGTAGAATTGGTCGCCGGAATGCAAAGAAGCGTTTGAATGGTCAAAAAACGAGTTAATTTCAGACAAAGTCCTAGCGCTTTTTTTTTCTTCTTTTTATATAAAAATGAGCAACTTGTATTAGGTACAGACGCTAGTCAGTACGAACTATCAGCAATTCTATCGCACAGATACGCTAACGGCACCAAGTGACCAATTGCATTCGCCTCCAAGATAATACCAGCATCAAAAATGCACCGAGCATAATAATTGACAAAGAGGCAGAAGCTATAGTATTCGGGTTTAAAAAGTTCTATCAGTGTACGGTGCGCAGATTATTCTAAAAACAGATCACGAGCTTCTGCGATTTGTGTTCGGGCACAATAAAGGGGTCTCTGTAACAATGCATAACAGGATACAGCGATGGGCATGTTTCTTAGCAAGTTTCACGTATACAATAGAGATAGTACGCTCAACGGCGAACGAGAACTGTGACGGCGCTATCGAGATTACCTGTAGCACCAAAGTATTCGACATAGACAACGCAGCCATAAATTATTTTGAACAAAGATGCCAAGCGCTCACAGCGAAAGTAGTAGCAAAAGAAACAGCAAAAGATCGAGCTTTATGTAGAATCGTAGAATTTATGTCAAATAGATGGTCGGATGCAAAAAAGCTAACAAGAATTATTATTAAAAAAAATAAAACTAGGCCTCAAAAAGGGTTGTATAATGTGGGGACTCAGGGTAGTTATACCGAAAGCGCTCAGAAATCACGATATTAAAAGAAATTCATGTAACTTATTAAGGAATCGTAAAAATGAAAAAACTGGCACGCTTTCACTTCTGGTGGCCAGGCTTAGACAAAGACATCAAAAGGACCGCAAGTAGTTGCAAAACATGCCTGGAGAAGGGCAAAGCGCCGCCACACGCGCCGTTAACCCCATGGCCATGGCCGGCGAACTCATGGTCAAGACTGCACACGGATTTTCTCGGGCCACTCTTCGGGCAAATGTACATGATTATAATCAATGCGCACTCTAAGTGGCACGAGATAGTACGAATAGGGTCAAACATGAAAGTGTACAAGGTAATAGAGATATTCAAAGCACTATTTGTGAGATTCGGGCTACCACATCACGTGGTGAGCGACAATGGGCCCCAATACAGAAGCGAGATGTTGCAGGCTTTTCTAAGGGAGAATGAGATTAAGCAGAGTTTCGCTGCCCCGAATCACCCGGCGACGAACGGAGTAGAAGAGAATTTTGTAGGAACCTTTAAGGATAAGGTCACAAAAATTGTAAAATCGGGAAAAACAGTAGAGATAGCGGTGTAAATGTTTCTCTTCGACTACCGATGCACCGAGCATTGTACAACGGGTAGAACGCCGGCATGGCTCATGTATAGAACAGAACTCCGCAACAGATTCGATTTATTGCGGTCGGATGTGACGTCTGCAGTAGAAGAGAAACAATTAGCTCAGAAATCAGCAAGGCCAGGGAAGCGAAATGTAAAATTAGAGATAGGAGATAGAGTCATGGTCGATGACTTTCGCCAAGACACACACGGTAGATATCCAGGGACCATAGCAAAAATTCTATCACCGGTCACGTTCAAAATAGAAACTGACAATAAGGCGGTATGGAAAAGATATGTCGACCAGATTGTAAAATACACGGCAATAAAGCGAAATGCGAACAGCGAGGACACCTCTAAAAAGGGGAAAGACAGATCAGAGAGAATCCGGCAACAGCTTTCCGGCGTGGGAAAAAATAAAAAGAGGGAATTGTAGTGTCCCGGCGTAATAAATAGGAACCCGAGAGGTGCTGCCTCTCTGCGAGCGAAGCTTGGTACATAGCTAAGAGTAACGATAATCTAGCATTAAGATACGAGATCTGTAAAGGAAAACATGTCAAAAATACAGTGAGTAAGTCCTAACCGTTTCAAACATTTATTCCGATACACTATGGTACTATGGTAGACGCATTCAATTTTGCAAAATTGCAAATGTAAAGATTAATAAAAATTAATATTATTATTCAATTCCTTTCATTATTCTACGTATAAAAGTATGAAGGTAAAGTTATCAAAAAATGAATATTTTATGAGATATCTCATATTTTATATTAAAAATGTCATGACAAAATTTAAAATATTTCAGGAAATTCTTAACGAAAGAGAGTTTTATATTAGCGTTTTGAAAACGTCTCGACAAGGATTACAAAAATATGACATAAAAAATAGGGGTCCCCGTTTAAGGAACTCAATGTGACCTTCCCAGATAGCAACGTGTCTGCATTGTTGCCGGTATGTTGCCGACAACATAGTATGTGTTGCTATCAGAATTGTGGCAACTGAGTCCGCATTTATTGGTAAGTTGATTCCTGCACGGTATAACAATTTTGTATAGCAACTTGCCAGCAATTTGTTGGTAACTTATGCTGCGGTCTAAAATCGTCTGCTTCAAAATTCGAGCTGTTGCTGTCATGTTGCTGTAATAATTCATAAGATCACACAATGCTGTCATATTGTTAGCAACGCAAAGTAAATTTGATGCTGTTCTTTTGCCGACAGATTGCTGGCAATACATATATCCAATGTTGCCTGCGTGTTGCTTCAAATATTAAATTACTTGAAATCAATTGAATCAAATGTACGGCAAGTTGCCAGCATCATAAGCAATCACAGGTTTGCGCGATTTTGCTCAGACACACTTTGCTATCTGGATTAATGTGACTTTCCCAAGATCGTTCAAGTTCGATTCAATATCACCACATAATGGATAACTTGGTACCCTACAAATTTTGTATAAAACATTTCTTCCGAAAACGTCATCTTTCCGAGATAATTCAGTGTTCCGACCTTTTTGTTGTACCCTGTGCAAATGTCGGATCATCCGATAGATGGCATTCGATGAGATCCGTTTCTCGTATTTAAAATATGACAAACGATAGTGTGAGAACGGTATATAAATAAAGTGTACGGTACAACTTATATCATCAGTTGTATCGCACGCATATAATAAAGTGGCACACAATTTCAAATTAATCAATAATATTTATGGTTTTATAAAATTTTACATCCCTTCATAATTTTTAATGACCTATACCTGAGCAGATTTGGATACATTCGGTAAATAATTATATCTTGGCAGATCAAATCTGCTCAGATCTGGCCAGATAGAAACAATTTGCAGATCAAATTATATCTGGCCAGATCTAATAAACCAGATCTGGTCATATCTCGGCAGATGTAATTCTTTTTTCCCGAGCGTTTAGACCAATGAATATCCATCCATAATGAGTTCCATAAGCCAAAACACAAAGATGGTTGTAACCCTTATGACTGTCGTAAGTCGTAAGTCGGTGTCGGAAGTCAACGCACAAGGATTGACGTTAGCGTAGTATGTTGTATCAATCACGTCGCATCACGCGACGGATACGATATACGCTAATGTCAATCCTTATGCTTGACTTACGTCCACGACTACGACTATTATAAATTGCTACGCCATGTTATGTGCTTTGGCCCTAACATAGCATGCTTTATATTGGATGCTCATTGATCTAGACAGTCTTACGTTAGGCATATGCAGCGTTGCATTTTACATGCAAGATATAAAGCAAAAAACGTATAAAGCAAACTATTATGACCTACTCGCAAACAGCAATCAAACAAATAAAAAATAACGACTAATTGCGAATTGTTTATTAAAGAGGGGGTAAAACTTCAGATTAAGAGCGACCTCACCGATTTCAATGATCTTGATATATGTTGTCAAGATCATGACCCCGAGTGACCTTTAGAAGGTTTTAGCCATCGCTCGTTATTCGTTAAAAAGTTATTAACAAAAATAGTTTGAAAAATATAGCAGTTATTTTGAGTATTGGAAAGCATAAATAACTAATATATGTCAAAATAGTTCACGCATATACTTTCCACGCAAAACGAGTTGTCACATGGGTTCGTGGCGTGCTTTACAAGCTCGTTTAAGTAGAGGTGGTATTAAACAAGATAAGTTAGTTGATCATCTGTGTGATTATTTGTGGCGATATACAATAAACGAGTTCGTAAAGCACGCCACGAACCCATGTGACCGCAGGGGAGCGGAACCTACTGCCTCCACGCATATACTTTCCACGCGAAACGAGTTGTCATATGGGTTCGTGGCGTGCTTTACAAGCTCGTTTAGGTAGAGGTGGTATTAAACAAGATAAGTTAGTCAATCATCTGTGTGAATATTTGTGCAATATATAATAAACAAGCTCATAAAGCACGCCACGAACCCATGTGAGAACTGGTCTCGCGCGAAAAGTGTATGCGTGGAGGTAGTAAGTTTCGCCCCCCTACAGGGGGCTCTATTGTTAAACTAAGCGACACAAGCGTTCATACATGTATTTTTTCCACATACATATTAATCGTTTATGTCTTCCAATACTCAAAATAACTGCTATATTTTTCAAACTTTTTAACGAATAACGAGCGACGGCTAAAACCTTCTGAAGGTCACTCAGGGTCATGACCTTGACAACATATATCGAGGTCATTGAAATCGGTGAGATCGCCCTTAATCTGAAGTTTTACCAAAGAGGGATATATGTATATCTGTTACAGTCAAAGCCCGAAACGCAGGCATTCCTAGGATTGACTTATAGTCAATCCTCAGGAACGACCAAGCGTCTTAGTCAAAGCCCGAAATAAGTTTTGCGTTTCGGCTTTTGACTAGTCAATCCTAGGAATAACTAATACGGCTAGTCAAAGTTAGAAACTAAAGAAAAATCACTTTGGACTTTGACTAGTCAATCCTAGGTGTGACTACGAGGCCATCTGACAATAAGTCTGATATGCGCCTTGCACATGCATCTAACCTAATCTGATCTGTCAGCTGTCCGTGAGCGAGTTACGGTGCGTTGCAAGTTATTACACATCGAGCAAGCAGTAGTTGTGCGCACGTCTGTATCGTTTTGTGATATGTTTTATTTATTATTAGTTGTTATTACGCATTCTTAAAATAAGTATAACAACATTCAAAATGAGTGAAAACGAATGTAATATAACCAATGAGGTGGACATGAACCATATGAAAACTACATTTATGGAAAGAGTTGTGAGTTTGAAGAAAACGGCATGTTCATTTCATATTGAAACCAGACAAAAGTATGAAGAGTTGATCAGTGAGGTAGAATCTGCAAAGATGGCAAAAAAAAGGACATCGTTACAATATCGGCGTCTGAAGCGTTATGACATCTTGCGTGTTGGGAATATAAAAAAGTTGATTATGCCGCTCTCTGATAAGAATAACGTATGTTACTATGTCACAGATGACGAGTTGTTTGATGTAATTGACAGTGTTCATCGTGAGTGTGGTCATGGAGGTAGAGATCGTACAGTAAAAGCACTAAGAGATAAATATGCAAATGTTACGATAGAATGCATTAACTTGTATTTAGATTTATGCATACCATGCCAAAAGAAAAAGAGTCATCCTAAGAAGGGACTGGTGGTGAAACCATTAGTATTTACAGAGATTCATGCACGCGCACAAGTTGATCTCATTGACATGCAGACGTGTCCCGATCGTGATTTCAAGTATATCTTAAACTATCAAGATCACCTGACAAAATTCGTGATTTTACGTCCTCTGAAAACAAAGACCGCAGAAGAAGTGGCTCACATTCTCTTAAATATTTTTTGTATTTTGGGTGCCCCTTCAGTACTTCAATCGGACAATGGCAGAGAGTTCGCCAACCGCATTATTGAAGAATTGAAAACCATGTGGCCTGAGTTATCTATAGTACACGGTAAACCGCGGCATTCCCAAAGTCAGGGTAGCGTAGAGCGGGCAAACCAAGACGTACAGAAAATTTTGTTTGCGTGGCTGGAAGATAACAAGACCAATCGTTGGAGTGAGGGGCTTAAGTTCTGTCAACTGCAGAAAAATTGCGCTTATCACACTGGAATACGACAAACTCCATTCGAAGTCATGTTTGGTAAGCATAACTTTAATACGTAAGTTTCTGTATACAAATACTACCTATAGATAAGTGAAGAAGTTGACCGATTTTTTGTTACAGGAAGAAAAGCTCACGTAGGAATACAGACTACCAGATTCTATAAAAAAGATTCTCCGAACTGAGGAAGAATTAGAAAGCACTTATATAAATCTATCAACAGAAGAGAACAAAAATACATCTGTTGTTCCAAAACAAGACGATTCCAATCCAATTACAAATCCCGTAGAAGAAATAAATATTCGACAAAACGTCCCCACGGATATAAAAATATGTTGTATTTGCAAAAAAGAAAGCTCTGGAGCACATACCTGCTGTAAATGTGGGCAAATTGTACAATGCGCTGATAGTACTATAAGTACAGAAGAAGGCTTTGGAAGTACAGTGGTATGTATCCGCTGCGCGCAAAAAGAATTAATAACTATAAATAAAGAAAAGACTATTGATGGACTTCAAGCTCAAGCAAATACTATGAAACAATTATCCGATAAAAAATTTCCACCTATTGAGGTGGGAAAAACTATTACTGTGCCTATTCCATGCGTGGATAGAGCAAAAGGTGACGCTCGAAATGTGCTTGGCATAATAACAGAAAAAACCGGTGATGGATTGTATAAGGTAGGCACCAAACAAGGAACTATAAATACACTTTTCTCAAGGAATCAGATACAAGAATGTAAGGAAAATTTGATTAATGTTAATGACATACCCAATATAGAATTATCCTTGAGAGAAGTTAGTACCAAAGATTCAAAGTTTGGAGGCCAAGGCTTTATAAAATGTAATTGTAATAAAAGGTGTAATTCTAATTTGTGCAAATGCAAAAGGTCAAACGTATTGTGTAATTCTAAATGTCATAAATCAACTGATTGCCAGAATAAGTGATTCACTTATTCTTAATTTTTATTGTCGATTTATGATATTTCGATAATTATTTCTTCTTAATTCTTTTTTATACTATGTATTTCAAATTCTTTTATCTGTACTTTTGAAAGAGGTTTTTTATATTGTCTCTCTAATTTTAAAAATATTTCTTTTTTATCAATTAATTTAAAAAATAATTAAAATATTTTTATGTTATGTGCTTTTAAAGAGAGTATATTTTATGTTCTAAGAGGCTAAATTTTTACCAAAGATATGTCTATTTTATATTATTAATTACAGTATTTTATATTATGTTAAAAGTACATACCTAACTAACACTAAATATAGGTACTTTCTAAGTGTAAGATGTTATGTTTGATGATGCCAGAATAAGTGATTTACTTATTCTCGATTCTTACACTTATTGTCGATTTATGATATATATTTCGATAATTATTTCTTCTTAATTCCTTTTTATACTATTTCAAATTCTTTCATGTTCTGTACTTTTTAAAAAAATTTTTTATGTTGTCTCTAATTTTAAAAATAATTTTTTTATATTGGTTATTTAAAAAAATAATTAAAATATTTTTATGTTATGTGCTTTTATAAAGAGAGATTTTATGTTCTAAAAGGCTAAATTTTCATCAAAGATATGTCTATTTTATATTAACTAGTAATTACAGTATTTTATATTAAAATTCTTTTGTGTTCTGTACTTAACCAACCTAACCCGTTGTCTACCTAACCAACACTAAATATAAGTACTTTCTATATAAGATGTTATGTTTACAAAATATTTTACTAAAGCTACATTTTTAAACTTAAGGAGAAAAACTATGTACAAAAGTAAAGTAAAGTAAAAAGCTACATTAGGTTAACATAATGTAACTTATAATTTATAAAGTGAGAATATTACAATACATAGGTTAGATGACGCGCTTTAAAAGTATTTAACTGTTTAAAGCGTTTTAAACCAATATTTTACCAAAGCTACATTTTTAACCTTAAGGAGAAAAAACTGTGTACAAGAGTGAAAAAGTAAATAAAAAAACCACATTATGTTAACAATAAGAACTTAATTTAGTAAAAATAATCTTGATTTTATTTGTTAACAGTCACACAGTCTGAATTAAAGCCACACCTAGGATTGACTGGTCAAAGTCCGAAGTGATTTTTCTTTAGTTTCTAACTTTGACCAGCCATATTAGTTATTCCTAGGATTGACTAGTCAAAGTCCGAAGTGATTTTTCTTTAGTTTCTAACTTTGACTAGCCGTATTAGTTATTCCTAAGATTGACTAGTCAAAAGCCGAAACGCAAAACTTATTTCGGGCTTTGACTAAAACGCTTGGTCGTTCCTGAGGATTGACTAGTCAATCCTAGGAATGCCTGCGTTTCGGGCTTTGACTGTAACATATCCACAGAAGAGAGATAAAGGGCAAGCTTTTGAATCCACAATAGTGCAAAGGAGGGGCGTCAATAAGGCCGTTTTTTGGACCACGTCAGAATCGCTCCAAACTGTGATATTTTATTCCTACCGATGTAGCTCACAACCTCCTAGAACCGTTTGCTGTCCGAGCAATTAGAGCCTGAGAACGGGCAACTTGAAATCTCAAAAATCAATGGAATTTTTCACATGGTGGTAGTGCCGGTCTCATTTCAGCATGTCATTGTTGGGAGGGAGGGAGGAAGAAAGGGTGGGAGGTAGAGGGGGGAAAGGAGAGGGAGGAAGAGAGAGGGGAGAGGGGGAGAGGGGAGAGAGAGAGAGAGAAAGGGAGGGAGGGAGAGAGAGGAAGGGATCGCTCCAAACTGTGGTATTTTCTTCCTACCGATGTAGCTCACAACCTCCTAGAACCGTTTGCTGTCCGAGCAATTAGAGGCTGAGAACGGGCAACTTGAAATCGCAAAAATCAATGAAGTTTTTCACATGGTGGTAGTGCCGGTCTTATTTCAGCATGTCATTGTTGGTAGGGAAGGAGGAAGGAAGGGTGGGGGAGGGAAAGAGGGAGAGCGGGAGATAAAGGGGGGAAGAAAAGGAGGGAGGGGGGAGGTAGAGGAAAAAAGAGGGAGGCAAAAATCGCTCCAAACTGTGGTATTTTCTTCCTACCGATGTAGCTCACAAACTCCTAGAACCGTTTGCTGTCCGAGCAATTAGAGGCTGAGAACGGGCAACTTGAAATCGCAAAAATCAATGGAGTTTTTCATATGGTGGTAGTGCCGGTCTCATTTCAGCATGTTATTGTTGGGAGAGAAGGAGGGAGGGAGGGAGGGTGGCAGGTAGAGGGGAAGGGAAGTAGAGGGGGAGAGAGACAGAGAAAGGGTGGGAGAGAGAAAGAGGAAGAGGGAGGCAGAGGGTGGCAGAAGGAGGGAGAGGGAGGCAGAGGGAGGCAGAGGGAGGCAAAGGAAAGGAAAGGGAGGGAAGGAGAAGGAGAGAGGAAAAGAGAGAAAGAGAGAAAGAGAGAGAGAGAGAGAGAATGACGGGAACCAGACGGGAGGGAGCAGGTCTGCCTTCCTCTCCCTTCCTCTGCCACTTTTTGCCTCCCTCTCCCTCCCTTCCTTCCCTTTCCCTATCTCTCTTTTCCTCTCTCTCTCCCTCCCTCCTTTCCACTCTCTCTCTCTCTCTCTCTTTTCCTCCTTTTCTCCCTCCCTCCCAACAATAACATGCTGAAATGAGACCGGCACTACCACCATATGAAAAACTCCATTGATTTTTGCGATTTCAAGTTGCCCGTTCTCAGTCTCTAATTGCTCGGACAGCAAACGGTTCTAGGAGTTTGTGAGCTACATCGGTAGGAAGAAAATACCACAGTTTGGAGCGAGTTTTGCCTCCCTCTCTTCTCCTCTACCTCCCCCTCCCTCCTTTTCTTCCCCCCTCTATCTCCCGCTCTCCCTCTTTCCCTCCCCCACCCTCCCTTCCTCCTTCCCTACTAACAATGACATGCTGAAATGAGACCGGCACTACCACCATGTAAAAAACTTCATTGATTTTTGCGATTTCAAGTTGCCCGTTCTCAGCCTCTAATTGCTCGGACAGCAAACGGTTCTAGGAGGTTGTGAGCTACATCGGTAGGAAGAAAATACCACAGTTTGGAGCGATTCTGACGTGGTCCAAAAAACGGCCTTATTGACACCCCTCCTTTTTGCTATAAAAGTTAATCATATTTTTAAAAAACTAAGGTTTTAAAAAAACTTTTACGACAAACCCTGATAGAAATTTAATACTGTAAGTGATTTTTTGGCTAGTAATTAATCACTTAAAAGCACTATTAAAAGCACTGTTAATAGTGCTTTTAATAGTGCTTTTAAGTGATTAATCACTAGCCAAAAAATTACTTACAGTATTACATTTCTATAAGGGAAAACTGTGTAATTTTATGTAAAATAAATAGAAACAAGTAGAAACTTGCACATTGATTCCTCTATAAGGAAGCCTGTTTTTGTATGCATAATTATTAGTAGATATTTATTAATTTGGCTTCCTCATAGAGGAAGCAATGCAGGTTTCTACTTGCACACTTAAAAACTATAAAGAAGCAATGTGCAAGTTTCTACTTGCTCACTTAAAAACTATGAGGAAGCTATGTACAAGTTTCTACTTGCACATTTAAAAACTATGAGGAAGCAATGTGCAAGTTTGTACTTGCACACTAAAAAACTATGAGAAAGCAATGTGCAAGTTTCTACTTGCACACTTAAAAATTATGAGGAAGCAACGTGCAAGTTTCTACTTGCACACTTTTTTTATGAATAGAGTATCATTAAAGATAGATTGGTGTTGAATTTGGCAATGATCGATGAAGGGGTTACCAATTTTTGCCTAAAAAGTGTACAAATCATACACGTAATCTTATATATAAGGTATCATTAAAGGGAGGTTGTTTTGAATTTGGCGAAGATTAGTGAAAGGGTTACCGATTTCTGCCAAAAAAATGTACAGGGTAGACCGAGGCAAATCGGATTACTAATTAGCACGATAAAATTGCTTGTTTAAAATAAAATACTAAAGAAAATTGTCTTAAAACTTATATTAATCCGATTCGCCTCAATCTACCCTAAGTTATTTGATAGATAGCCGATCCTCAAAACCGATCCTCAAAAAATTTAAATTCGACGTTTTCGAACATAAGCAACACATTGGCATCGAAAATTCAAAATAAAATTTTTACTTCGGTCTTTTCTACCCCTATTTCATATATAATTTTTTTAAATTAGGTTGATTAGACTTAGCTTTATATGCGATCAAAATTATGGACCTTTGATCGCGTATAAAGCTGGGTCTAATCAACCAAATCTTAAAAAATTATATATGAAATAAGGGTAAAAAAGACTGAAAAATATAATAAAATTAGAAATAGATCGATATCTCCAAATTTGCGGAAGTTAGAGCAACCATGGACATTTCTAAAAAAATACAAAATTTAAAAAAAAAACCCTTTACCGATCATCGCCAAATTCAATACCAACCTTCCTTGAATGATATTCTATCGATTAAAAAAAAAGCAGCCCGATATCTCAATATTTACGGAAGTTAGAGCAATCACGGACATCAAATCTGCACATACACACATACATACATACGGACATGCGATTTTAATGCAATATTTCGACATTTTAGAACACTCTGAACATATTGGCATCAAAAACTCAAAAACCAATCTCTTTGTTGGTTTCTTCTACCCCTATTTCATATATAAATCATTTAAATTTGGTTGATTAGACCCAACTTTATACGCAATCAAAGGTTCATATACGAAATTCACGAAAACAAAGCTTCCTCTATGAGGAAGCAAAAAGGATCATGAAAATTGGTTAAAGTTATTTTCGAGATATTTTGGTTATTGTATTTGGAAACAAAAAATACGTTTAAAATTTAAATTGCACAGACGGCAAACTACTGACAAGACAAAAAGTATTGCGTTTTCTAGGATAGATTTGACAACAAAAAGATTTTCTTGATCCTTGAGCAACCTTTTCAAAAGATTCAAATATGTCATTAGACTCGTGAAAATGTCAACAAATTAATAAAGTCGATTATACGAGCTATACGAGCTATACGAGTCAGGCGCGGTACGTGGTGCGCAAATAAAGAAATTAATAGTTACAGAAGTAACGAATTACACATGTATCAAGAGACACGGTAGTGTCTCGTGCCAAGTATACGCGGAGCGGGACCGACCGTGACTCTTTTACGCGACGCGACGGGTTGCGAGTACTCGAGATGTTGAGATCTCGATAACGAATGAACGGATCAAGTTCTAAGTAGGCTTGATCGATAGCTTGGGGTCCAATTAGGGGGGGGGGGGTTTCTCTTATAATATTCCGCTACGTGCCCTACGAGCGGAGATATTGCGACGCAAAGTCCAAATGTGAAAATTTTTTAATTAAGATACTATATCTAACGCCGATGTCTTATTACATATATATAATCAGAAATGTCACTTTCACTTTTTCGACACTGGCGGCTGGCGGCGTTAGTATCGCAGTGCAGTGCAGACAGTGCGTTCGGATCAGCGCGCTGTCAGCTGTCAGTCATTATTAACCTAACACGGTAGTGCCTCGCCGGTCTCGCGTCAAGTACGCGCGGAGCGATACCGACCGTGATGACTCTTTACGCGACGCGACGATTAATATTTTTTCTGATTCAAGGTCGTAATTACTATAAAATCTCCCGTTTATGCGGAAGAATTATCGTATCGTTCGTAAGTTACTACAGAATTAAGTAACGCTCGCGTAAACGTAGTATAGGTTAGATTATCGGATTCTTATAAAATGTAATAAAAATAACACGATGTTATATATGCGGTTTGGCGTGAATATATATCGCGACAATAGTCGAGGTGGTTGAAGAAATTGTGTATAATGTCCCGATTCAACAGCCTCTGTCCCTGGTTGAGAGTGTTAATAATTTGGAAGACAGCATGCATGATGTATTGGTTGGTATAACAATTAATTGCTGCCAGTTCTAGATGTATTGAACAGTAAGTGATACTGATTATACAATACATTTTTACTTTGTAGAGGATGATTACGTGGCTGTATATTGGAGCGACAAATGGATTACAGGATAGTGACGGCACTCTTGGTCTATAAATAACAAAAACGATTCGTAATCTTAGAAACTAGGAAAATAAATTAGTATTTACAGTATATGCTATATATTGAATACATTGTTTAATGCGTCATAAAAAGAACCAAACTGAAATATGCTATAAAAATGTCGATAAGTCTTTAAATATTTTACGAAGTTATAAATAAAGCAAGGAATATTAAGCTTTATACTTTTTCTTTTAAGAGGATGCTAAAGCTAAGGCCGAACTTCCTCGACGTCGGTAATGTCAACTCTGTCAACTAAAGCAAAGGCCGAACTGATATTGGAGACCTCGCGTGGTGACAACGCAAAACTCCAATTTCAGTGTTACCAACCAATTTCAGGTTCTATGAAGTGGTGTATGTCCGTACACGTACACACACCACACACCACTGAATTGCTCACACGGACGCACGGTAGAGAGACATACAACGCCGCGCGGCGTTGCCGCGTCTATGGATTCTTTAGCAATACGGCCTGAACCTGAAAATGCTTTCTGGCCGTCCGTAGCAGAAGGCAGTAACGTATCAGGGCCGATAAGCACCCGCTTTTTTATAAATTACATATATTCTTATGCACACATGTGCGTATATATATATATAATATGTATCTAATTATTATGTGTATGTTTATACTTGTCTGATGACAAATAATAACAGTAGCATAATTGAAAATGTGAATTAGTATACATAGTATATTGACGCGGGTACTTATTAGACTTGGCAATTTACTGCATCTCTTGCACCTCAAATAATTTTTTTCTTGTAATGTAAATGAATGATGTAAAACTCTTTCAAAGGATCTATCCATTCTTGATGGGGTAAAATAATAACTTCTATAACAAATGCAATAAATATTAAATTTATAGTATTGATTTATATAACTAATTTTATTCTATCTTTATATAGAAAAATATACACTCAGTCTTAGCATCAGAGTAGAAGGTAACGCAGCTGATGAACAGTATAGATAACAAACTGAATAAAAATCTTAATTATTATAACATAATGATATTAGGGTAGACCGGGGCACGTTGTCACGCGGGGCACGTTGTCACTTTGGCTTTATTTAAAAAACTAATAACCGGAGGGCAGCACCCGTCATTCCCAAAACGTGTTAGTGTATGCCCATCTTTGGTGTGTTTACAGTCTTGAGATTGCGCCAGCCGTGTTGACGTAAAATCAACTTGAAAGTTTTTTGCGACCGTAAGTAAAATTTTATTGTCTAATATTCAACGTACTGGACATGAAGCTTATGTTTTTTTAGAATAGACCTTTATATTATCTTAAAGTATGTACTTTTACCTACCGCGTGCAGTACCTAACCTTACGAATATCTCAAACGTGTCGGAAATGAGGCTGTTTGAAGTAAAAAAATGCCCTCGGGGCACGTTGTCACGAATTTGATGGGAATCTATTGCGAATCTTCGGATGACGATAACGAATAAAAATATTTTATGTTTAATCACCGACATGATTATAAAAGAAAAAATGTTTATCAATAAGTTGCGCATTCGAGTGGAATTCTTGCCTATTTAGATTAGGACGAAAACTTCGTGCTTTTTGTACTTTTTTGAAATAAAATAAATGTTTCTGTGAAAGATTTTACTTTTTTACATTGCAGCGCACTATAATATATTGATATTTACGTTGTATACAGTTTGGATTACATTTTGCATGCAATTACATTTGATGCGACAACGTGCCCCGGTCACGGGGCACGTTGTCACAAGCAACCTGTCGTTATTTATTGTTATGTAACAACTGTAGAGTAATAATCACACAAAATTCGATACTGTCCAATTGAAGCTGAGGGTTCACTCGAAATTTTGGCATATCAAAGTGCTCTTAAATATTGAATGTAAAAAATACAAAAAATATTTAAAAAAATGTGTGACAACGTGCCCCGGTCTACCCTAATAATTAAGATTTTTATTCAGTTTGTTAATTATCTATAACTGCATAACGTGCAGTTTACGCCGAAGCGGCTGTTTTAACGCGAGCGATATATGTTTCGTCGACGGATGATTAGCTACTAATTATGATTGTATACAGAAAGTGGATATTTGCGTAAAGTATCGTTGCCTCGCGAATAAAGTCGAAGGACCGTCGAGAAGAGGAAGCTCGCGGTGCTTTCATTTCCCTTCCGAGTGCGCTTCAATCTTTTATTCGTTTTCGCCCTCGTTTTCGTTTCCATTGTTAGTATGCGACAGCCGTTACTGCACTCCATGAAGGGTATCATTGCTTTGTCGAATAATACATAAGCAAAAGAGATGTCTTTCCTTGTGCTTAGAAATCCAAACAGATTTGATTTCGAGAATCATAAAGAAATTGTATTGTGTTACTTTCTTTCCATCGCGGCGAGTACCTAATAGTTTTTATTCATTTATAGTTTACAAGTATACATAGTACTCGAAAAGAAAGAAAAAAAGTGATCGTCGCGGTTTTTTTCACAGAGACGGGCAAACGTGAAACTGTGTTCACGTTGCCCGACTAAATTAAACTCCGATGCTACAAGTATTTAGTTTTTATCCATCGGGACTTTAGGATGTCGCATGCCGCGAATGTTGATATCAAGAATAATTATGATTTATCTTACTTATTGTTAGTGGAGTACGTACATCATTTCGGCTTAGAAACGAAGACGATGACGACGATGACGATCAAACGAACGCTTCCGTTCTTGTCCCAAAATTGTTTTCGTTTTCTCTTGTAGCGAACGTTTCGAGAAATTTGCTTACGACGGTTTGTTAGCATATGTCTCACAGTAATTAACGATTATACAGAGCCGTCATATTTTCCACAACGCGTCGGGAAAAAATTGAATGGTTTCTAATATGTATTTAGAGAATGTTGATTCATCATATTATTCTTTCAAACTTGCTTTCCTCCTTTTGAAAATTTACACCAAGAGAAACTTTTGTTACATATTACTTTATATTGATTTTTTTTAACATCTTTATTTCTTAAAAAGGAAACGAAAACCGTAGAAGAAAATTATTAAACTTATCTTTATCGTGTTGGAAATTCATTCAATTTTATCGCTACGTGTCTCAACTTCTCTTGTTAAAAACAAAAAACTAATTTATAGCTTTTAATTTTACATATAATTGTTAAATTTCAGTTTTGTCAGATGCGATTTGTGCGAGCTTATTTCGTGGAGCAAATATTTTGTTGCGTTTTCGAGAAAGTGTTTATCCGATCATTAGCGAAGCGACGCGATGCATTTATATTCGATCACGAGGGACTATGCGCAAATTTTCGCATTGTTTGCGGATTTTATAACTTTATTGACAAATATAAGATCTAAGATCTTTCGCATAACTGATTTACGATTAAACTTGCGCTTTATTGAGGCTCAGATGTACACCCGTCTGTATCACGTCAATAAAAATCTGGCAGCAAAACGTGTATCAATTCATTCGTTTAGCAAAGGATGCGCGTTGACCTTAGAAGCGCACGTTGGAATTTCATCCGGAGGGAAAAAAACTTTGTCGCGTTTTTTTAATCTTTCTGATTCTCAAAATAAATTCTTCGTGTATATTTTTTTGTGCTCATAATATTATTTGATTTTTGCAGATTAATTTTCTTTTCATGAAATACATTTTGGCAACTATGCCGTCTATATAGAAAGAACCCACTCGGCATGTTATGTTGCTGAAATATTGAAATATTCGGAAATAGTGCAGAAATATTTCGTTAACATTTCATTTGTAACTATGCATCTGAAATATTTCAGAAATGTACCTGCATCATGTTTTTTATAATATTGCATTAACAATATTTCTGAAATCTTTCAGAAAGTTGTTTACAATATTTGCAAGTTTCTGTAATATTGCAAAAAAATGTAGCAGATGTAATATTTAAGAAATATTTCTGAAACATTATAAAATTCTTATTCAATTCTTCTCTAACGAAGATTATATTCAGAGCAAAGAATCATTAGACAAGCGATATATTAGAGCTAACAAGTAACACTACCCAAGTGTAAATCGCCGATTTGGATAATTTTTTAATATGTTTTAGTAGACGAAAATTTTCTAATTCTTTTTTCCCGGGTTGACATAGAAAACTAAAAAAAAAAAACATTTTTATCTTCTTTTCTACCCCTATTTCATATATAATTCTTTAAAATTTAGTTAATTAGACCTAGCTTTATACGCGATCAAAGATCCATATCAAGGGACACGGTGGTGTCTCGCGCCAAGTGCACGCGAAGCAAGACCGCATCGTGACTCTTTTGTAATGTGTGTGCGTGTGTGTGTGTGTGAGTGTGCGTGTGCGTGTGCGTGTGCGTGTGCGTGTGCGTGTGCGTGTGCGTGTGCGTGTGTGTGTGTGTGTGTGTATACATCTTCCATCGCATAAATTCTGCAAATGCACTTTAAAATACATATGATATAAAGGCACATAATAAAAATTTATGCAGAATTATTCTTATTGTTAGTACAAAGTAATCGGAGCATGATCCTGGAGACGTCCCATGTCCGTGATATCGTCATCGTGGACGAGGCCTGAAGCCCACAGAAAAAATAATAAAAATAATATAATATGTGCGTATGCGTATGTATGTGCGATTGCGTATGCGTGTGCGTGTGTATGAATATGTATGTTCAATTGCATTACGGTTTTATGTAATATTATTTACTTTCGACAGTAACACTAAAAAAAAATAATATATTTCATTTATATATGTATTTTCGTTTATATTTCCCAACATTTTATCAACGAAATAATAAATAGAGAGTTTTTTGTCCTAAATAACATTACCATTTTTCTTTCTTCAAATATACCCTAGAATTCCAAAAAATCCTGATTTTACCATACTAAGTGTACGCTACCCAGTGTACTAAGAGAGAGAGAGAGGGACAGCGATGAGAGAGGGAAAGGAGGAGAAAGAGAGAGAGAGAGAGAGAGAGAGAGAGAGAGAGAGAGAGAGAGAAGAATAAATGGGTGCATGCAAATTACATACATAGAGAAAGGAATAATAATACGAGAGATATCTGTCCTTGTCTAACGAGGCATCTGTACGACATATCTGTCAAAGCTCGTTCTTTGAAACGGCTTCTTAGATCGCAAAATCCTTTTACAGGAGTAAAGTTTAGGTACTAATGAAGGGTGGAATTGTAAAATAATTAGTAATAACTGAGAAAAATGTAAAAATGCCTAACGAGATATCTGTATCATATATCTGTCCTGGTTCGATTGCTGTGTACAAACCAAACAATGTACCCAACCCCAAAACTGCCCACAGCTGCGTGCGCCATCGCGCCATCTCTCGCAAGATCCGTGAACTACTGCTGTGACATGATTGCTGCTCTGCGTGAATATTTTTGTGAAAAATATACACGATCGTTTCAAAGCTCTCATTTTTATTGCAGGCTTTCAATCTCAATTTCAAAGGTACGTTATTGTTTGTGCACGTCTTCTGAAGAGTGGGAAAGTTTCATTTCGTACATATTACTTATACAACTGTTTATATTAGAAAATAAGGTTATGAGGTGACAAAATTTAAAAAATTTTTTTAATTATTACTAATTATTTGACAATCCCACCCTTCATTAGTACCTCTACTTTACTCCTGTAAAAAAATTTTGCGATCTGTAAAGCCGTTTCAAAATGAGACCTTTGACTGTAATTGTCGGTAATTTGAACGGCTTTAGCATCCCCTTAAGGGGATGCTGGAGCCGTAGCCGAACTCGATCGGCGTCGGTAAAGAAGACCGGCAAACTATATTTGTCCTTGTATAGACAAAGATATAGACAAGGATAGCACGCTACATTGCACGCACACATACGCACGATGCACATCGACATTATACTTTTATATTACGCTTCCAAATCTTGATTTGGAGGGTTTATCGATGTTTTTCTTGTTGTGCAATTCGGGGGAACTTGTTTTCGCGTTCGTACCAATGGTATATCTCTTATATGAAATACATCTTGTGACGAGCTGACAGCTCGCCGCAACTCGAGACGCCATATTGGGATAAGAGTAGGATAAGGAAATCTGTGCTTCCGTAATTTTTTCTCGTTTTCTATATAAAATCGGAGTTCCCCCGAATCATTAATGTATGTACTGCAATTCTGGAGAAGGATTTTTAATTCTGTCAAATTAATACGACGCTACGTGCCGACAAAAAATGCTGGTAAAACAGACGGCTCCAGCATCCTCTTAAGAGGGTCAAAGAAAGAAAATTTCTGATTACGGCTTGCCCAATGATTCGAGCTTAAACTCGATTGAAAATCGAGTTTGATAGTTGAAAGGAATGAAATATTAATGAAATCTTTTTAATAAAGAGAAAATGGTACCTCGTACTATAAACTACAGTGTTCATATTAAAATAATTAAGATGTATTTATATACACGAGAACATAAATAAATAAATATTATATAATGTATACATAGCTATATGTATGTATGTAAACAAATGGATATTATTTGTACATAGTTATGGCAATAATTATATATATATATATATATATATATATATATATATATATATATGTAGGTCTAGAGGTATGTTCCGGGACTGTTTACGTTTTTTGAAATGTACAGTCCTGGAATATAACGCATATATATGTAATCAGATTCAAAAAATTGTCCCGAAACGTGCCGTAGGACATGAATTTTTTCCAGGACAGTCCTGGAAACTGCCAAATGTCCTGGAATATACCGATGTAAAAAAATAAAAGTCCCGGAACATACTTCCGGACCTACATATATATATATATATATCATAAAACCCGACTGTTTGTCTGTCCGTCCGTCCGTCTGTCCGCGAACTACTCATTCGTTAATGGACCGAATTTTTACCAAAGGTACATGAAATAGGGGTAGAATTTCCCGGGGAGTGCTATAGGGGGTATAGTTTTTCGTTACTGATTTTCTGGAAACTGGTTTTTTTAATTTCTTCAATTTTTCGGGAAATAATTGACGGAATTTCAAAGAATTGTATATAAAACAGGGGTTGAATTTTCCGGGAATTGCGATTATGTGTATAATTTTTTGTTTCTGATTTTTTAGAAACCGGTAACAAAATTTGTCTAATTTTTTGGGAAATAATACGTAATTTTTCGGGAAATAATAAGTGGGATTGCCATGATGTGTATAGTTTTTTGTTTCCGATATTTTTTATTAATGTACCGATTTTCTTGAAACTGGTGCCAAAATTTTTAGAAATTTTCGGGGATGGTGCCAATGAGTTTAATTTTTCATTAATGTACCGATTTTTTGGAAACGGATGTCAAAATTTTTAGAAATTTTTGGAGATGGTAGCAATGGGTTTAATTTTTCATTAATGGACCGATTTTCTTCAAACCGGGACCAAAATTTTTCTAATTATCCGGAGATGGCGATGATGCGTATAATTTTTCATATGAGTTTCATTTTTCATTAATGTACCGATTTTCTTGAAACTAGTGCCAAAATTTTCTAAATTTTTCAATAATGGACCGATTTTTTTGAAATTGGTGGCAAAATTTTTCGAATTCTTCGGGGATGGTAGCGATAGGTTTAATTTTTCATTAATTACGGGGATTATACTCATTTGTTAATGGACTGAATTTTAAAGAATTGCATATGAAATAGGGGTAGAAATTTCCGGGAATGGCGGTGGTGAGGTTAATTTTTTGTTACCGATTTTTTTTAACCGGTTGCATAATTTTTCCAATTTTTCGGGAATTAATTGACCAAATATTAAAAAATTATATATGAAAGAACTAAAAAATGTAATAGAATTAGAAAAAATTGCTAATAATAAAGAGGTTTCCAATTTCTGTTCAAAAAAATGTATGTGATTGCTCTAATTTCCGCAAATTTTGAGTTATCTGAAATTTTTTATGAATAATTTTTATGGATAATTTTTTGTTACCGATTTTTTTTAACCGGCTGCATAATTTTTCCAATTTTTCGGGAATTAATTAACCAAATATTAAAAAATTATATATGAAAGAACTAAAGAATGTAATAAAATTAGAAAACATTGCTAATAATAAAGAAGTTTCCGATTTCTGTTCAAAAAAAATGTATGTGATTGCTCTAATTTCCGCAAATTTTGAGATATCTGAAATTTTTTATGAATAATTTTTATGGATAATTTTTCGTTACCGATTTTTTTGAAACCGGTGCCAAAATTTTTCTAATTTTTTGGGGACGGCGATGATGTGTAGAATTTTTTATATGGGTTTAATTTTTTATTAATGTACCGATTTTTTGGAAACTGCAGGTGCTAAAATTTTTCTGACTGTGAACTATTCATTTAATTAATAGACCGATTTTCTTCAAAACGGTGCCCAAATTTTTCTAATTTTTTGGAGATGGCGATGATGTGTATAATTTTTCATATTTTTCATTAATGTACTGATTTTTTGGAAACTGCAGGTGCTAAAATTTTTCTGACTATGAACTATTCATTCAGTTAATGGACCAATTTTCTTTAAAACGGTGCCTAAATTTTTCTAATTTTTCGGGGATGGCGGCAATGAGTTTAATTTTTTGGGGAGAACACGATAATTAAAGCCCCTTGATTTGTCTGTGGTTTCTGGTAGTATTTTTTACGCTGAACAAAAAATTATATAGGTCTTATAGGGCTAACTGCTTTAGTTTTCGAGATATGCAGTATTAAAGCTCAAAATAAATCTATATATGTATATAAAGGAAGATGTCCTGACTGACTCACTGATTCACTGACTCACTGACTCATCAACGCCCACCCCAAACCCCTAAACCGAATTTTTACCAAAAGTATATGAAATAGGGGTAGAATTTTCCGGGGAGTGCTATAAAGTGTATAATTTTTCGTTACCGATCTTTTGGGAAATCCGTTACAAAATTTTTTTAAATTTTTGGGAATTAAAAAAGAATTTGAAGATGTAGGTTAAAGTTTGAGGAGAAAAAATATGTGGGTGCTCCTAATTAATGAGTGAGTTTGGGGAGAGGGGAATAGATTTTGAGCCCGCGCGAAGCGCGGGCGAAAAATCTAGTATTATATATATATATATATATATATATATATATATAATAAGGTGTCCTGTGTGCAACTTAAAGTTTTGATAATTGAGTATTTCATAACAATAAAAAGAGAAATAATTACAGTCATACAAAGTAACCAATACAATGCAACAATTATTTAAAATTTTGCAGTAAAATAATATCAGAATATTCCAAATTGAAATACTAATGTCGAAATATTTATATGTAATCAACCAAGTCTATTAAAAGAATATTCTCTTTGATTTATCAAAATCCTTTGTCCTCTAACGAAAGCTCGTTACTTTCTCTCTTTCACCTTTGAGTATATTACAAGTTGTTAACAGTAAGTAAAAAAAAATATTATGATTCATTATCAGTTCTTTAAGTAATTTACATTTCTCACAAAAATTAAAGAAACACTAAATTTATCTTTAAAAATAAGCAAAATTCAAGCAGCTGTAATTTTGTTAAAAATGAACAATTTAAATTAAAAAAAAAAAAAGATTTTAAAGCTTGAAATTTCTACTTTCAAAAAGTTACTATTAGTTTTTAGTTTCTGTGAGTTTGGTAATTTTTACATATAGAAAACTACGAGCTGGACAAAATAGAAAATTTTTCTTTCACTTTGGGGGCCTGTCACATTCACAAAACAAATTTGCGAAAATTTTCGACTTTCTATCGTAAAAGCTTGAAGTTTTCCTTGCAAAATCTTTTTTTTTTAATGTTTCTACAATTTTTTGTTACTAATTTATCGCGGATTGATCAAGAAATGTGCTTTTTGACTTTGATTGCTCATAATTCCCTTAGAAATCATCGTATTGCAATTCAAAAAACAGATTCTTAAAGCTGAAACTTTGCTCTATTAAACGGTATAATTGCCAAATTTTTTTATATGACGTAAATATGATACAAATTGATGAAAATAATGTAAAAATTAGTGATTTTTATCTTTTTCATTTTGACCCAGAAAACAATTATACAGAACAACAATGCAGACACGTAGAAACATTTTTAAAAGAAGATTTTGGAAGGAAAACTTCAAGCTTTCACATTAGGAAGTTGAAAATTTTCACAGATTTTTTTTGTACGTGACAGGCCTACAAAATAAGAGAAAAATTTTCTATTTTGTCCAGCTCGTAGTTTTCTATATGCAAAAGTTACCAAAACTTACAGAAACTAAAAAATAATAGTAACCTTTCGAAAGTAGAGGTTTTAAGCTTGAAATTTAAATTTTATTCATTTTTAACAAAGTTACAGCTGCTTAAATTTTGCCTATTTTTAAAGATAAATATATTCCTTCAATTTTTGTGAGAAATGTATAATTTACTTTTACTTAAATATTATTAATTTTTATGTATTTGTTGTTATTGCTAATTTTGTGAATAATTAAAAAATAAAAATGTTATGCAGATCCTTGCTTAACGCTACAAAATAGGTGATATTAGTACAAAATTACCTTTTCAAAAAAGGTAAAAAAAGGTGCCAAGTACACGCAATATATTTTGTAAATTCAAAAATCTAACCTAAGTGGTAGCTTTATATTTTTTTCACAAAATTATATTATCTAACTTAACTCAAGTGACATATATTTAAAAAAAAAGATGTGAAATCTTTAATTTCTTCTTCACAAAATTATATTACCTATAACTTAACTCAAGTGACATGTATCTATCTAACCTAAGTGTGGTAGCTTTATATCCCAGCAAACGCAAAAGGATTAAAAGATATTAAAATTTTTTAATACCTTTGAATCCCTTTTTTAGCGGAATTAGATGAAATTAGATGGGATTCGAAATGAGATGGTCCAATCCCATGGAATCCAAAAAAGAAATTTTCAATTCCATCCAATCCTATGGAATCCGTAAAGGTTATGGAATTACATGGCATTAGATGGTTTAGGAAACGTCTCGCGCCTCCGTTGGGCGACCAAGCGCCGTTGTTCGTCGGTGAGCTTTTGTGTATGCCTAAGGGCATTACACGCACTACTGCCGACGGACAATTAGCCCGAAAATGATATTTGTAAGATCTGTCAGGCCCTGTAGGGGGTCCCTTTACATAGCGATCGAGACGAAACTTTGAACTCGAGAAGATGCCCCGGCGATGCGACGCCTAGCGGCGTCGACGCGAACTGCCGGTAATGCAGATACCGCGCGGGCGTGTACTATTGGTGGCGCGTACCGCCACAGAATTCAACACGGACACTTTTCAATCTCTATCCTGGCATTCAATGGTATTCATTTTATTGTCAGAATAGACGGAATTCAATCGAATTCAATACGGAAATTTTTAATTCCTAGTTTGGCATTTAATGGTATTCATTTCGTTAACGGAATCAATGGAAATGGAATTCATCACGAAACTTTCCAATCCCTAACCTGGCATTCAGTAATATAATATTTTTGTGTTGGCATTGGATGGGATTCAAAAAAGACAAATTCATTCCAAAATAAAAAATTCCATGATATTGAAACTATTTCAATCCCTTTTTTGGACGGAATGGAATTCGGAAAGTCCTTAATTAAATTCCTGGCAATCCCGTTTTAATTCTTTTCAATCTTTTTTCGTTTGCTGGGATCTTTTTTACAAAATTATATTACCTAACTTAACTCAAGTGACATGTATTTCAAAAAAAGATGTGAAATCTTTAAATTAAATTGCGCCAATTGTGAAGAGAATATGTACCCACTCGGCATGTTATGTTGCTGAAATATTGAAATATTCGGAAATAGTACAGAAATATTTCGTTAACATTTCATTTGTAACTATGCATTTGAAATATTTTAGAAATGTACCTGCATCATGTTTTTTATAATATTGCATTAACAATACTTCTGAAATCTTTCAGAAAGTTGTTTACAATATTTGTAACCCATACAGCACTGATTGTTGCAGAAAGCTTCCAGAAAGGTTTGAAACCTTTCTGGAAGCTTTCTACAAGGTTTGAAACCTTTCTGGAAGCTTTCTGCAACAATCTGTGCTGTATGGGCATGTCACTTAAATGTCTGTAAAATTGCAAAAAAATGTAGCAGATGCAATATTTCAGAAATATTTCTGAAACATTATAAAAGTAATATTACGTTTGCATTGCACAAATAATATTTTTGTAACATATCAAACGCAACATTGCATTTAAAATATTTCTGAAAAATTTCTGAAGGATTGCGTAGGTAATGAAAAATTGAATTGCAGGCAGTAAATTTCTACAATATTGCAGAAGAAATATTGCAGATGTAATGGTTTGGAAACATTTCTGATACATGATAAAACTATTATATATATTTAAATTGCACGCGTTATATTTTTGAATGTTTCACATACAACATTGCAATTGTAATATTTCCGAAAAGTTGCTGACAGACTTTAGAACTTATAAAAAATTAAATTTATTATTATATAATTATTACATTTTATTGCATTTTTTCTCTTTTATAATATTAAGAATTTTCTGATATTCCAAATTTTGTCATATGGCATTTTTAATATAAAATATAAAATACTTAATAATATTCAATATAAACTAATATTCGACGTTGACTGGCAAAAAAAATTTATTTGTATATCTGTATTGTTAATATTGTTATGCGATAGCTTTATGGTCACCAAAATAAGCAAGTATAAGAAAGAAAGAAGCGTTAGAGTCAGAGGATCACTACTACCCTGTTCGATCATCGATGTCAAGCAACAAGGCGCCGGTATACTACTTGGATGGGTGACCGGCTGAGAGAGCGGATTTCTTTGGACAAATGCGCGGCGGCTATACGCACATGGCTTAATATATTTTTTTTGTTCCGGTAACAAAATATTTCATTTTTCACATATCAACAAATAGTTTTTACGTCAGTAACAAAATTTTGTTTGCTAATACAAAACATTTTTCTCAGTGTAAAATGTATTTGAAATATCTCTGAAGTGTTTCTGCAATATTTCGTAGATATATTTCAGAAATATTTCAGTAATATTACCGAAATCTTTCAGCAAAGTTGCATTTGAAATAATTGTGCCAATTGAAACATTGCAGAAATGTTGCAGAAACGGTCGTGAAATATTTCTGAAATATTGATGAAAGGTGTAATATTTCAAATGGAATTTTGCAGAAATGTTTCTGAAATATTACATGCCGAGTGGGTATATTGCTTTGAAAGATAATTGTTATGCAACTACTTTAAAGATATAAAACTCAAGTGGTATTTTCGTATTTCTATTCAAGGATCTTCCTATTCTAACCCAAGTGGTAATAACTTCTTAATTCTCTTTAACAAATTTTTAATATTACAAAGAATCATTTTAATCACAAAGAATTAAAAAAGTAACAGTACGAAATAAAAATATTTAATTAAAACAAAATAAATAAATTTGTCTTGTAAAAAAACTTGGCGCTGCTTTTTTACTCCTGTCGCATTCTTCCCTAAATTATGTTTATTTTTTTATTCAATAAAAAATCTTAGTACTAATGTTTAGATTTTAATGTTTAAATTTCAAAGTCTAGCAGCTCCAAGTTTTTTTACAAGAAAAATTTAATTATTTTGTTTCAATTAAATATTTTTATTTTGTACTGTTACTTCTTTAATTCTTTGTGATTAAAATGATTCTTTGTAATATTAAAAATTTGTTAAAGAGAATTAAGAAACTATTATCACTTGGGTTTAGAATAGGAAGACCTTTGAATAGGAATACGAAGATACCACTTGGGTTTTATTTCTTTAAAGTAGTTGCATAACAATTATCTTTCAAAGCAATATACATATTCTTTTTACAATTGGCGCAATTTAGGCTGCGGTCCACTTGACGCTACAAATGCTTTGGAGCGTTCTTCTTCTCCTTCTTTCTTCATTGAAAGAAAAAAGAAGAGAAATGCTTCGAAGCATTTGTAACGTCAAGTGGACCGCAGCCTTAATTTAAAGATTTCACATCTTTTTTTGAAATACATGTCACTTGAGTTAAGTTAGGTAATATAATTTTGTAAAGAAGAAAATAAAGATTTCACATCTTTTTTTTTTAAATACATGTCACTTGAGTTAAGTTAGGTAATATAATTTTGTGATAATATACATCTATTTCAACTTGATAAACTGCGCGCCAATTATTTGTCGGACTAGAAACACAGCTATTGGTGGAACATTAATATCCTTTTCTCCCCGGAATTAAATCGACGCAATTTAATTATTTCTTAAAAACTAAAAAATTTATTGCGAAAAATATTACCTCAGCCAAGATTCGAACCTGGAACCTCCCTTTTTCCGTGAAGGACGTCGTACCAATTCGACTACCGAGGCATGTGGTAAATATTACCGGGATTTTAAATAATACTTCAATATTGTGTGTGTATAAATAGTACACACGTAAGCGAGGGAGGAACTACCGCACCTCCCCCGAAAGCAGGGGGAGGTGGGAGTGAACCTCGGTTCGCGTGAAAAGTATATATTGTCAACGTCACCCTCCTGAATGAGGGTGTCCCTTTTATGCATAATTACCAATTTAAAAAAGTAAAGATTTATATTATACTAGCTGTGGCGGCTGAATCCTCACAGCGCCACGGGGCACCGCGCCGCAACGCTACACGCCTGGCGAGCCGCCGCTCGGTCGCGCCGCACGGTCGAACCGCCGCACGCGCTAGCGAGTTCGCCGCGCCGCCGCTAGACGGCCAACGCTCATGCAGTTTCGCGCAAGCCAGATTTCGCGGGGGAGTAATAAGAAGACCACCCGCTGAGAGGACTTCAGAGCCTTTTCTCGACTTGAAGCTTTTTTGGCACAAGGGCTAACAATCGAGATAAAAGGTCGGAAAACAGTTCCTACGGAACTACAGAGCGAGCTCCTGGTGGGCCTCTGAACAGAGGGAGCCTTTTAGGCATAACTCTGCATAACGAAGCGGGTCTCCGGGCCTCTGGTAACAGAGCGAGCTCCGGGCCTTCGGTTCTGTCCCCGGGCCTCTGGTAACCCCGGGCATTCAATTCCAGCGCACCATCACTCGACAAGCTGCCGCGGAAGAGGAAGTCGCGAGATCGTCCTCGCCACGGGCAACCGCCCGCTCCAAGGGTTTGGCCTACCGTCGAGTCCTTTCCGAAGACCGCTTCTCCGACGCAACTTCAGCAAGGGAAAGTGGACTCCTTCCGGGCGTGGATATTGATTCCTTGCGACTTACCGGACCTACCGAGCCCTCGCACTTGGAAGAATCGCTTGGCAGAGTTGGCCTTGCCGAAGAAGACAGCATCGCCAAAGAAGATAGCCTCGCCGAAGACAAAGTGTCAACAGACACAAACGGACTCTTTGCCGCCCTCGCTGGTGGTGATCGATCCGCCGAGTCCGCCGCCAACTACGCCTAAGCGGATGCCCAGGACTCCGGGCAAGGGCTTGATTCCGAAGAGATATACTCGGATCAGCCGTCAAAGACGCTCCCTGCTAAAGGAGCTATTTGGAGAATAGAAAATCTCCTTGCATTGCGCCTCCAGAATATAACCCTCCGGGCGCCTTGCACACGTGCTCCGCACGTCGCCCCGCATCTCGCGGGGCCCCCAAAAGAATCTAAAAATAATTCACAGGTTCACCTCGGACGTCACTGGATCACGATACAAATCGTGGGCTGAGATCGTAAGTACGGAGATAGCACCCACAAAGTGGTGACCCCGACGTGATCCAGTATGGCTAATCCGCCCGAGGGAACCAATCAAATGGCGAATCTTATCGATGAGCATGCGATGATCAACCGCATAGGTGTAAAAGTACCCCCCTTCTGGGCAGATGAACCGGAGCTATGGTTTGCACAATTGGAAGGTCAATTCATGCTTGGAGGCATTACACAGGACAGCACCAAGTACGCTTACGTATTGACGCACATCGATACGAAACATGCCAAAGAAATTAAGGACCTAATTACAAAACCTCCGGCAGCTGATAAATACGCGAGCATTAAAAAGGCACTGATACAGCGCTTATCGATATCTCAAGAGCAACAAATTCGTCAATTATTAGAACATGAAGAGATGGGAGATCGAAGACCATCGCATTTTCTACGACATTTGCAAGCCCTCGCTAGCTCTGCCATTCCGGAACAACTCTTGCGCACGTTGTGGATGGGTAGACTACCATCTCAACTGCAAGCTATACTTGCAACGAGGACCGCGGATAACTTAGAAGCAGTAGCCGAGCAGGCAGACAGAGTATTCGAAGTCACCTGCAGGGCAGCTACAGTTGCCAGCGTACAACCCTCGACGAGTACTTCTACGTTGGAAGACTAAATTAAAGGACTGGCCAAACAAGTAGCAAGCCTAAACAGTCGATTGGCTCGGTCCACGGAGAACGGCAAGAAACGCGACCGTTCTAAGAGCCGTCCTCGCTGGAAAGATAAGGACACGGACGATAAAATATGCATTTACCATAGAAGGTTCAAAGATAAAGCCCGGAAATGCACACAGCCGTGTGAATATAAGAAGCCATTGTCGTTGGAAAACTAACTGGGCGGTCGTTGTTAGCGGCAAGCGACCCCGGCCCGAAACGACCCTGCCGCCTGTTCATGACGGATCGCAAGACTAAGACGCGATACCTGATCGACACGGGATCCGACGTCAGCGTTTATCCTCGATCGATGGTGCAGAATCGTCGTTTGATTGGCACTAATGGACTTTTTGCGGCAAATGGATCCGTCATTAAAACATATGGAGACCTCGCCATACAACCAGATCTCGGTTTACGTCGAGCATTCCTGTGGCGTTTCGTCATAGCTGATGTGACATCGCCAATTATTGGATCGGATTTCCTGGCACATTTCCACCTCCTTCCAGATG
The DNA here is from genome assembly GCF_030848805.1 of Temnothorax longispinosus. Lineage (NCBI taxonomy): Eukaryota > Metazoa > Arthropoda > Insecta > Hymenoptera > Formicidae > Temnothorax > Temnothorax longispinosus. The sequence goes on along the minus strand of NC_092366.1, from coordinate 11,450,432 downwards.
TCAGAAAGGGACAATTGGTGGATGCCAAAACAGGGTTAATAGCCAACGGGTTAGCAAACAGGAATGGAGCACCGTCCGTCAAATCAATGATAGGGGACTCACCCTTTCACCAGCTGCTAAGACGGTTTCCTCGCATTACGCAGACAACGGGAACACACAAGCAGAAGTGCTCACATTCCACAGTACATTATATAAAGACTACACCGGGACCTCCAGAGGCCTGCCGACCTCGGAGACTGGCACCGGACAAGTTCAAAGCAGCGAAGGCAGAGTTTGATCTCCTTCTGGCAGAAGGAATCATTCGTCCTTCCAAGAGTCCGTGGGCCTCACCCTTGCATATGGCTCCGAAAAAGGGAGATTCATGGAGACCCTGCGGAGACTACAGAGGAGTTAATGCTCGCACGGAACCGGACTGATACCCGGTCCCGCACATAAAAGATTTTACGCATTCGATGTACGGAAAGAAAATATATTCTACGCTGGATCTGGTTAGGGCTTACAATCAAATTCCAGTACATCCAGAGGACATCCCGAAGACGGCAATCATTACGCCATTCGGGTTATTCGAGTTCTGCTACATGCCCTTTGGTTTGCGGAACGCATCACAAACTTTTCAAAGGTTTATAAACGAAGTCTTACACGGTTTGGATTTTTGTTACGCCTATATCGACATCATAATCGCTTCGGACTCGGAAGAAGAGCACCTCAAACACTTAGAAATACTATTCAAACGCCTCGAAGAATATGGTATAAAACTTAATCCAGCGAAATGCGTATTGGGAGCTACTCAAGTGAAATTCCTGGGGTATCTAGTGTCCGCAGAAGGCGTACAACCGTTGGCAGAGAAAGTCCAGGCCAAACAAGATTTCAAGAAACCCGAGAATATTAAACAACTGAGACAATTCTTAGGAACACTAAATTTTTATCGACGATTTATACCGAATGCAGCAAAGGACCAAGCGGCGTTGCATGACGTTCTACGTGGTCCGAAGACGAAAGGGAAAACTCCAGTAGCATGGACCCCGCAACTAGAGCTGGCGTTTAAAAACTGCAAAGACAGTTTGACGAAAGCTACGCTATTGGCACATCCGAAAACCGGAGCAAGAATGACCCTGACCACAGATGCCTCAGATACGGCACTCGGAGCAGTGGTACAACAAGAAACTGAAGTAGGATGGCAGCCTCTCGCATTTAGGAGTAAAAAGCTCAATCGAGCTCAGAAGCAATACAGCCCGTATGACAGAGAACTGTTAGCAATCTATACAGCGGTAAAACATTTCCGCCATTTATTGGAAGGGCGTGAATTCACAATTCTAACGGACCATAAACCGTTAACATACGCGTTTCGACAAGATTTGCTACGAAGCTCCCCCAGACAGGCTCGACATCTAGATTTTGTTGGTCAATTTTCAACAGATATACGACATGTGGCCGGCAAGGATAACGTTGTCGCAGATACACTATCTCGTATCGAGGCCATCGAAAAGGCACCAGATTTTGAAGAGCTAGCAAAGTCGCAGAGGGAAGACATAGAGCTGAAAGAAATCTTGGACGGTGGCAAACAGTCGTCATTAAAATTGAAACAAGTTCAAATACCAGGCTCTTCAACGACACTTTATTGTGATACGTCTACACCGGTCATGCGTCCCTTCGTCACTGAACCATTTAGATGGCAGGTATTTCAAGCCCTGCATGGTCTGGCGCATCCCGGGATTAAAGCGACGGCGAGACTGGTGAAGCAAAAATATGTATGGCCATGCATTGAACAAGATAGTCGCAAATGGGCACAAGCGTGCTTGCAGTGCCAGAAAGCCAAAATATTCAGACATACAGTCACACCGACAGGAAATTTCCTAGCGCCCACAAGAAGATTCCAACATATCCATGTAGATATAGTGGGCCCGATGCCAATTTCACTGGGATACAAATATTGCCTAACGATAGTAGACCGTTTTTCAAGATGGCCAGAGGCGATACCTATTCCGGACATAACGGCTGAAACGGTGGCTAGACAATTATTCGTCAACTGGGTGGCCAGATATGGAACTCCGACACGCATAACGACGGACCAGGGACGTCAATTTGAATCCGATCTCTTTAAAAGGCTGGCAAAGCTAACAGGATCATCTCACCTCACCTGCGTACTACGGCATATCATCCAGCAGCTAATGGAATGGTAGAGAGATTGCACCGACAATTAAAAACTGCTATCAAAAGCCATCAAACGGAGGAATGGGCAGACATTCTCCCTGTAGTCTTAATGGGCATCAGAGCTGCCTGGAAAGAAGACCTTCAAGCCACACCAGCGGAAATGGTCTATGGGGAATCCATACGATTACCTGGACAATTCCTGGACGAAAAAAACACAGAGAATGATATGACAGAAAGTTTCGCTACACAATTAAGGAAAATAATGAGAAACCTACGACCAAAGATTAGAAGACATGGTCAAAAAGCTACATTTATATATAAGGACTTGGCTACATCACAGCAAGTCTTTCTGAGACATGACGCGCCGACAAGAGCTCTCCAGACACCATACGATGGACCTTATCAAGTCCTCAGTAGAGGAGAGAAAACTTATAAACTCCGCATAAACGGACGAGCTGTTCGAGTATCGGTAGACAGGCTGAAACCGGCTTACGTGCTGGAACAAGAAGAAGAAGAAGAAGCGTTTCAACCCGAGCAAAGCCCCGAGAAGACGCAGCCAACACGTACGAGAAGCGGACGAGCGTCACGTCCACCAATCCGTTTTCAAGATGGACTTTAAATCAACCAAGGGGGTGATGTGGCGGCTGAATCCTCACAGCGCCACGGGGCACCGCGCCGCAACGCTACACGCCTGGCGAGCCGCCGCTCGGGCGCGCCGCACGGTCGAACCGCCGCACGCGCTAGCGAGTTCGCCGCGCCGCCGCTAGACGGCCAACGCTCATGCAGTTTCGCGCGAGCCAGATTTCGCGGGGGAGTAATAAGAAGACCACCCGCTGAAAGGATTTCAGAGCCTTTTCTCGACTTGAAGCTTTTTTGGCACAAGGGCTAACAATCGAGATAAAAGGTCGGAAAACAGTTCCTACGGAACTACAGAGCGAGCTCCTGGTGGGCCTCTGAACAGAGGGAGCCTTTTAGGCATAACTCTGCATAACGAAGCGGGTCTCCGGGCCTCTGGTAACAGAGCGAGCTCCGGGCCTTCGGTTCTGTCCCCGGGCCTCTGGTAACAGAGCGAGCTCCGGGCATTCAATTCCAGCGCACCATCACTCGACAAGCTGCCGCGGAAGAGGAAGTCGCGAGATCGTCCTCGCCACGGGCAACCGCCCGCTCCAAGGGTTTGGCCTACCGTCGAGTCCTTTCCGAAGACCGCTTCTCCGACGCAACTTCAGCAAGGGAAAGTGGACTCCTTCCGGGCGTGGATATTGATTCCTTGCGACTTACCAGACCTACCGAGCCCTCGCACTTGGAAGAATCGCTTGGCAGAGTTGGCCTTGCCGAAGAAGACAGCATCGCCAAAGACGATAGCCTCGCCGAAGACAAAGTGTCAACAGACACAAACGGACTCTTTGCCGCCCTCGCTGGTGGTGATCGATCCGCCGAGTCCGCCGCCAACTACGCCTAAGCGGATGCCCAGGACTCCGGGCAAGGGCTTGATTCCGAAGAGATATACTCGGATCAGCCGTCAAAGACGCTCCCTGCTAAAGGAGCTATTTGGAGAATAGAAAATCTCCTTGCATTGCGCCTCCGGAATATAACCCTCCGGGCGCCTTGCACACGTGCTCCGCACGTCGCCCCGCATCTCGCGGGGCCCCCAAAAGAATCTAAAAATAATTCACAGGTTCACCTCGGACGTCACTGGATCACGATACAAATCGTGGGCTGAAATCGTAAGTACGGAGATAGCACCCACACTAGCTGGTTACCCGGGCTTCGCCCCGGAGGACATATGTAATAAAACACGCAAATAGTCTCTCTCCCTCTCCCTCTCGCCCCCTTTTCTCCTCTCTCTCTCCCCTCTCACTCTCTCTTCTTCTCCCTCTCTCCCTCTCTTTCCCTCTAAAAAAAATTCCCTCTCCCTCTCACTTTCTCTCCCTCTCTTTCTCCCTCTGGAAAAATTTCGTAACCGATTTCCAAAAAGATACCGGTTCCCAAAAAGACCGGTAACAAAAAACTATACAATTTATAGCACTCCCCGGAAAATTCTACCCCTGTTTTGTATACAATTCTTTAAAATTCAATCAATTATTTCCCGAAAAATTTGTCAAACTTCTGATACCGGTTTCCAAAAAGATCTATAACGAAAAATTATATACTTTATAACACTCCCCGGGAAATTCAACCACTAGTTTATGTACAATTCTTTGAGATTCGGTCATTCAGAACCGGTTTCCAAAAAGATCGGTAACAAAAACTGTACACATCATGGCGTAAAATCTCCCCGTAAAATATATAAATATATATATATATATATATATATATATATATTCTACCCTTACTTCATATACAATTCTTTAAAATTCGGTCAATTAATTCCCAAAAAATTGAAAAAATTTCGGTACCGGTTTCCAAAAAAATCGGTAACGAAAAATTATACACTTTATAGCACTCCCCGAAAAATTCTACCCCTGTTTGATCTATAACTCTTTGAAATTCGATCAATTATTTTCCGAAAAATTAGAAAAACCGGTTTTCAGAAAATCGGTAACAAAAAAACTATACACATAGTGGCACTCCCCGGAAAATTCTACCCCTATTTCATATACTTTTGGTAAAAATTCGGTTTAGGGGTTTGGGGTAGGCGTTGATGAGTCAGTGAGTCAGTGAATCAGTGAGTCAGTCTCTCTCTCTCTCTCTCTCTCTCTCTCTCTCTCTCTCTCTCTCTCTCTCTCTCTCTCCTCTCTCTCTCTCTCTCTCTCTCTCTCTCTCTCCTCTCTCTCCCTCTCTCTCTCTCCCTCTCCCTCTCTCTCTCTCTCCTCTCTCTCCTCTCTCCTCTCTCCCTCCTCTCTCTTCCCATCTCCTCTCTCTCCTCCCTCTCTCCCTCTCTCTCTCCTCTCTCCCTCTCTCCCTCTCTCCCTCTCCTCTCCCCTCTCTCCCTCTCTCCCTCTCTCCCCTCTCCCTCTCTCCCTCTCTCCTCGTCCTCTCTCCCTCTCCCTCTCCCTCTCCTCTCCCTCTCTCTCTCTCTCTCTCTCTCTCTCTCTCTCTCTCTCAGGACATCTTCCTTTATATATATAGATTTATTTTGAGCTTTAATACTGCATATCTCGAAAACTAAAGCAGTTAGCCCTATAAGACCTATATAATTTTTTGTTTAACGTAAAAAATACTACCAGAAACCACAGACAAATCAAGGGGCCCTAATTATCGTGTTCTCCCCAAAAAATTAAACTCATTGCCGCCATCCCCGAAAAATTAGAAAAATTTAGGCACCGTTTTAAAGAAAATCGGTCCATTAATTGAATGAATAGTTCATAGTCAGAAAAATTTTAGCACCTGCAGTTTCCAAAAAATCAGTACATTAATGAAAAATATGAAAAATTATACACATCATCGCCATCTCCAAAAAATTAGAAAAATTTGGGCACCATTTTGAAGAAAATCGGTCTATTAATTAAATGAATAGTTCACAGTCAGAAAAATTTTAGCACCTGCAGTTTCCAAAAAATCGGCACATTAATACAAAATTAAACCCATATAAAAAATTCTACACATCATCGCCGTCCCCAAAAAATTAGAAAAATTTTGGCACCGGTTTCAAAAAAATTGGTAACGAAAAATTATCCATAAAAATTATTCATAAAAAATTTCAGATATCTCAAAATTTACGGAAATTAGAGCAATCACATACATTTTTTTGAACAGAAATCGGAAACCTCTTTATTATTAGCAATTTTTTCTAATTCTATTACATTCTTTAGTTCTTTCATATATAATTTTTTAATATTTGGTCAATTAATTCCCGAAAAATTGGAAAAATTATGCAACCGGTTAAAAAAAATCGGTAACAAAAAATTATCCATAAAAATTATTCATAAAAAATTTCAGATATCTCAAAATTTGCGGAAATTAGAGCAATCACATACATTTTTTTGAACAGAAATCGGAAACCTCTTTATTATTAGCAATTTTTTCTAATTCTATTACATTCTTTAGTTCTTTCATATATAATTTTTTAATATTTGGTCAATTAATTCCCGAAAAATTGGAAAAATTATGCAACCGGTTAAAAAAAATCGGTAACAAAAAATTAACCTCACCACCGCCATTCCCGGAAATTTCTACCCCTATTTCATATGCAATTCTTTAAAATTCAGTCCATTAACAAATGAGTATAATCCCCGTAATTAATGAAAAATTAAACCTATCGCTACCATCCCCGAAGAATTCGAAAAATTTTGCCACCAATTTCAAAAAAATCGGTCCATTATTGAAAAATTTAGAAAATTTTGGCACTAGTTTCAAGAAAATCGGTACATTAATGAAAAATGAAACTCATATGAAAAATTATACGCATCATCGCCATCTCCGGATAATTAGAAAAATTTTGGTCCCGGTTTGAAGAAAATCGGTCCATTAATGAAAAATTAAACCCATTGCTACCATCTCCAAAAATTTCTAAAAATTTTGACATCCGTTTCCAAAAAATCGGTACATTAATGAAAAATTAAACTCATTGGCACCATCCCCGAAAATTTCTAAAAATTTTGGCACCAGTTTCAAGAAAATCGGTACATTAATAAAAAATATCGGAAACAAAAAACTATACACATCATGGCAATCCCACTTATTATTTCCCGAAAAATTACGTATTATTTCCCCAAAAAATTAGACACATAATGGCAATCCCCGGAAAATTCTACCCCTACCCATGACCCCTACTTTCTATATAATTATTTAAGATTCAGTACATCCTCGAAAAATTAGAAAATTTTTTGCACCGGTTTCAAGAAAATCGGTCTGTTAATGAATGAGTAGCTCGCTGTCGGACATTAAATACTTATTATTTCCCGAAAACTTACATATTATTTGCAGAGAAATTAGAATTTCTGAACCGGTTTCCAAAAAGATCGGTAACAAAGAATTATACACATCATGGCAATCCCCGGAAAATATTCTACCCCTACTTCATATACAATTCTTTGAGATTTGGTTCATTAACGAATGAATAGTTCGCGGTCAGACAGACAGACAGAAGTCAGGTACTTATATATATATATAATACATATATATGTATATACATATGCCAGATATTTTTTTTACTTATTAATAGCTTTATATTGCTATAAGCATTTGCTATAAGCAATAATAATAAAATAATACATACAATATCAGAGACCACTATAACTTTCTGCAGTCTTATTCCAGCAGCAGTTAAATTTCTTGCCAAATATGATGTGTTGGTATCAATTATTTGTCCGCGTAAAATTTCATCTCCTATGACTATCAAACTTGCTGTACAGGTATGCTGTATCTGTTGTGACATATCGTTCTAAATTCTGTTTTCACTAAAATGAAAGAAAGTTAAGAATAACTAGTGATTTTTCTGCATAAATAATATACAATTTATATTTTTCTTTATTATGTATTACATATATTTACAACATTTGTTTTATTTATATCTTATCTGATATTTCATAAAACTTTAATGAGATAATAGCATGTAAATATTGGAATAACTGAATGATGGAGAAAAGGTAAGAGAGATAAATAATAAGCATTATCTTACATCTTTTTGTAATATTTATTATAAAAATTGTAATAAAATAAGGATGTACATGTATATCTGTGTGATATTGACAAAAATTATTATATTCTTATTATATTATATTTTCTGTAATATATATTTAATAGAAAATAGAAATATATCATACATTATATTGTAATAGATATATTAAGGCTATTCATTTCTTTTTCTTTTCAAAGTTGTATCTGTTCCATCATTGAAGCTGTTACATCCGTTTGTGCTGGAGTCACCTTAGAGACCGAAATCTCTTTATTTGTTTGAATAGCTTTCTTATGAGTTTGTTTTGTATCAAGTTTTACTTTGGAATTAGATACTTGAAAATCCTTGTCTAATTTTCTTAATAGTTGATCCATATTGATTGTTTTGTTTTTCTTTGATATCTTATTTCCTTTTAGGTCAAACTTTAAAGCACAAAAATATATGTTTTATTAAAAATATTTTTCATTCATGCTTTATTATTGTATTCACTTTAGATCTGTTTATAGTAAAAATTGTCAAGTTTTTGCAGAATTAAATTAAATAAAAAACATATTAAATTTAAACATCCATTTAAGAAACAAATTAACTTTAAGTATCCATTTTTATTTTAAGTTTGATAATTTTATTTTTTAGATTGTTTAATAAATCAAAGAACACAATTGGTTTGACAAATATATCCAATAATATTATTAAAGTGCAATCTTATAACATATATATCTCATACATTCAAAATTTGTAATAATTTATCACTTACTTTCTTCAAATTAGTAATTATTTTTTGTGCCTTAGCTTTCAACTTAATACTGCGAGCTGTTGCAACTTTGAAAACATTTTTGTTTTTATGAATCCTCTTGTTCTTTTCCATTTTCTCTGTAACATTTGTTATATCATTCTTTATAAACAAATTGTTATAGATCACTAGTGTTACTAATTTTAAGTTTCTTCATTGCTGGCTCCTCGTCTTTAACTGTTTCTAGTTTCAGTAAAAATGATACTCGAACCATTTGTTTATTCGGTGAAACATCCCTAATATCATGTATATTGACAATAGAATCAGTAGACAATGTATAACCAAGTTTTTGCTCAATTAATAACTTTCCAAGCATGCAAACATCATCTCCTTTATTTGCTTTTACGAAACAATATATATGAAATATAGGTGACTTAAGACAAACTTTTTTTAGTTCTTCTTGTGTAAACCAATTAGGTAATATATCCAAAAATTCAATAGCTGATGCAGGTAAATTCATTATTATGTGTTCAGAACCAGGTAAATCTTGAGCCCGTCTGGCCAAAATATCATCTCTAACAACTTTTCTCAAGAAATCTCTACCATCCATGTTAAAAGTTTTAAAATTATCTTTTAACCTGTTAACAGTAGCATTTTTTTTAAGCCACTTATAGGATTCAGGATTTAAATCATTAGCAAATACATGGATCTTTTTACGTGCAGCAGGAATTGCAAAGGGTCCCACTCCTGCAAATACGTCGTATAAAACATCACCTTGCGTCATAAATGTTATCATTCGTACATGTTCAGTAGACAGACGTGGATTCCAATAAACTTGTGCAAAGTCAAACTGATATGTACAGCCGTGTTCTTTTGCAACTGTTATTGTGTTTCTTTCACCAGCCAGGATTTCCATAGCAAAATACCGGAACGATGTATCAATTGTATTAATTTTATTTACTACTGTTCTTGCACTTGCAGTCTTATCAAGAAATACTTGACCAATAATAAATTTGTATGGCAAGTGTATATCACGTAAATTCAACTGTACAATATGTCCTACTAAACTGTATGCTGTAGGAACTTCAATATCTTTTGGAAGAATTGATTTCAATATTGTATCACGACGATAATTGTCATACTTTATTGTAATGTTCATTGTACTAAAATATTCATATTGATCTACTAGTACTTTTCTATCAGTTTCAGTAATATCTTCAAATTTTTTAACAATATCAGGATTTAGATAAACAATAGCTCCGTCGTTCATCTTTTGAACTGATTTAAAATTACACATCTTTAACAAATATTTTTTTAACACATGTATATTTTTTGAGATAGCAATGTCATGTAACTTTAATGTCGATACAGTCACAACTGTTGCAAATGCATCACGATCCAAGTATGTCATCCCACGGACAGATGCTGGAGGAACCAGCAAGGAAGTCATAGCAGTTGTATAAAAGCTGTACTGGTTATTCAAGCAGCTAGATTGCCGTACACTGAAGAATCTGCCAATTGCCATATACAGGATCATACACTGTAGAACAATACAAATAACTGACCATAATAGCTATTTCATTAAACAATTCTTAATTTAATAATAATAAAAAATACAGAAGTAATAACAAAATATTATTTTCTACACATTAAAAAATACAAGGAAGAAAATCAAAGTATAAATAATATAATAAACTTTAAAAATCTAATAGCTGTATTACAAATGGAACATACATTTTGATTCAATTCACAAATTAATTTATGGCTACGGTCAACGTGACGCTACAAATGCTTCGAAGCATTCCTCTTCTCTTTTCTTTCAATGAAGAAAGAAAGAGAAGAAGAACGCTCCAAAACATTTGTAGCGTCACGTTGACCGTACCCTATATCACATAAATTATCTCTACATTCATATATGTTTACTAACAACTTTTATTGCATTTTTGTAATTTTAAATTATTTCATTATATGTATATGTATATGTGTGTGTGTGTGTGTGTGTATATATATATATATATATGTAGGTCTAGAGGTATGTTCCGGAACTGTTTACGTTTTTTGAAATGTACTGTCCTGGAATATAACGCATATATATGTAATCAGATTCAAAAAATTGTCCCGAAACGTGCCGTAGGACATGAATTTTTTCCAGGACAGTCCTGGAAACTGCCAAATGTCCTGGAATATACCGATGTAAAAAAATAAAAGTCCCGGAACATACTTCCGGACCTACATATATATATATATACATATATAATAAAATATATATATACATATACATATATATATACATATACATATATATATATACATATATATATATATATATATATATATATATATATATATATATATATATATATACATATACATATACTTATACATATTATATAGAAATATATCTCAATTAATAATAATTTTCTAGTGTTTCTTTGATCCTGTATATCGACAAAAGTCTCTTCTTTTTAGCTGTATTTTCTTCCAATCTTTTTCTTTTTTCTTTCTTTTTTTTTTGCTTCAAAAATTTCCTTCAAAGTATAAATATAATCCACTTTGTAAAATGTAAAAAAATATAGCTAAGAGAAACAGATTTGACTATATTATCATTTATTGATAATAGACATAAATACAACATTTTAATATATTGATAAACTAATGTAAAAACTACAAAGACGAAAACATACATGCTCTTGTAAAGATTACATTAAATTTTATATAAGGTTAAGATTAAGTCAAGTTTTAAGGTTAGAATTATACTACTATTATCATAAAATTATACTGATAGAAAACAGGATAAAAAAAGATTAAGAATATTTACCTGATAACTGTTTTTATAACTAATTCAATATTTAACACAGATATTCTGTTCCACAATTTTAGTTGAAGAAAAACAAAGACGAATAATCTTAATACTCAGTATTGATTTTGGAGAAATCCGTACCTCGTGCAATGAAAGCATCTAGATTCTAGAGCTACGTCATATGTACCATGGTGGAAGAAAACAGGTGTGCTCATACTCGAGACGAATTTCAGACGGTTCTGCGCAGATGCCAGATGCAGCCATTTTTAAGTAGCCGTTTCAAAACATTTAAGGTTGTACGAAGTGACTTTGTGACATATCACAATGAGTACGTGTTCTATACAAACGTGTAAAAACGATTCTCGAAAGAATTCAAAAAATATTCATTTTTTTCGGTTTCCGAAAAAAAGTAAAGCTGTGTTATTAAAATGGGAAGCAGCTTGTGGAAAAGAAAATGTCAATATAAAAAACGGTATGTATGAAATCAATTAAATTCTTGCTTAATAAACGGTATGTATGAAATCAAATACATTCTTGCTTAATTGTGGGGATAGGATAGAATTGATACTCATGCAATAAAAATAATTTATTATGAAAGACGCATCTGTTCTGCTCACTTTGATGCAGCAGCATACAAAGAGACTTCGTGGATGCAACCGTATAACTTAGACCATACAACGGCAAAAAAACGTACATTGAAACCTGATGCAGTCCCCACGCAAAATTTAGGCTCATCAACTAGCGAAAGTGTACAAGCATCTTCTTCGGTAGTAAAGAGTGTGTATTATTATTATATATGGTTTTCTGACTTCAAATATAAATTTCTAATTAAGCTTACACAATATATAAATAATGTGTTCATCTTTTCAGGCCTTGATGTATCTACGATAACGCCAGATGCAATGCCTGCTGCGATGGATGTAGTACTGTCTGAAGACCAGATGGAGGCTTCGACTTCAGGACATTCATTAAATTTTGGTAAGAATTTATTTTTAAGAGAGGATTCTAGTATAACCGGGCGAAAAATGATGATTAAAATAAATATTGCGGGTACATATATGCCGTGTGTATATAGCCGCGAACCCGAAAAAATCCGCTCTCAAAAATCATCGCATTACAAGATAAAAACTGCTTAGAAATACCAAACAAAGTATTATTATGCTTAATACGCACAAGGACATATATTCGTGTTCGAGAATTAAACAAGAAATTAAAAAATGACGCATATAAAAGGAAGAAAACAAAAAAAATGAAAAAAATTACTAATATTAAAAAATAAGTACGCATTACATGTATGTTTTTATATACTGTGTAATTATATCATATACGTATGTATGCAATATTAATAATATATTTTTCAAACTGATTTATTCTTCAACAATTGTCCTTTTCATATATAAATTAAACCCAAAAATAAATAAGTAAAACATAAAAATAAATAAGTAAGACTGCGGTCCACTTGACGCTACAAATACTTTGGAGCATTCTTCTTTTCCTTATTTCTTCATTGAAAGAAAAGAGAAGAGGAATGCTTCGAAGCATTTGTAGCATCAAGTGGACCGCACTGACCGCAGCCTATACACTAATGACATAACGCCAAATTCAAACTGTACCGCGGCAAGATGGAGGTATCTGGCATCAATTTCTCATTGGCTGTTAGAAATATATGCGCAAGAGCACACCTGTGTTCCTTCCACCATGATATGTACCATGTACATACATACCATAGACAATAGACATAAGTAAAGAATAGACTGCGCGTTCCCTACTTCTCTCATGTAGAAAAGTGGGTGCTTTTCATTAAAGGCTATACCGGAGAGCACACACTTCTGCATAACGCATAATGCGTAAGCATAAGAAAATTGATTGGTCTATTTCCTTATGCACATGTGTACATACGCATAATGCGTAAGCATAAGAAAATTGATTGGTCTATTTCCTTATGCACATGTGTATGGACCAATCAATTTTTGGACCAATCAATTTTCTTATGCTTACGCATTATGCGTTAGGGTTGATTTATAATAGCCGTAACCGTTGATTTAAGCCGTAATCTTTAAGAAATTGACCAATCACAGTCGATTATTCTTCTCACATTCGACTGTGATTGGTCAATTTCTTAAAGATTACGGCTTAAATCAACGGTTACGGCTATTATAAATCAACCCTTATGCAGAAGTGTGTGCTCCCCGCTTTAATCGCACACATTGCATAGGTTGCATAAGCATAGCATAAGACCGCTGGACCAATGAGCATCTTATGTAAATTAATATGGCTACTCTATGCTAGATGTTCATTGGTTTAGCGTAGAGACCCTGTAATCAGAGTTAAAGCGGGGAGCACACACTTCTGCACAACGCATAATGCGTAAGCATAAGAAAATTGATTGGTCCATACACATGTGTATAAGGAAATAGACCAATCAATTTTCTTATGCTTACGCATTATGCGTTGTGCAGAAGTGTGTGCTCCCCGCTTAAGGTCTATCCAGACAAACTTGCATAAGTGCATAACCATGTGCATAAAGAAACGGATTGGTCTATTTCCTTATGCACATGCATATGGACCAATCAATTCTCTTATGCTTATGTTTATGCGCTATGCAAGTTTGTCTGGATTGACCTTTAAGGTGGAAGCACATAAAATTGCAGGAGCCATGAGCACGAATGCAAAAGCCATATGCGTATGCGCTATGGTGTCTGCATACTGCACCTCGATATACTTAGCAGACAAATTTGATATTTCTTATTATTGATTATTTTAATAGTTTGGGAATCGTTTGGGCAAGTTTAGGAATATAGTTTCATAGTTTAGGAAATAATAGTTTATTTATAATTAATAACAATTAATTGAATGTATAGTTAGCAGACATAATTTTAAAAACAATTTTTTTCTTTTCAAATCAACGTGAAATCATTTGGGAAACACGTCTGTAATGTTTTAAACATTTGGGAAATAATGATTTTATCTGAAAATCAAGTTACATGTCACATGTGCGATAGCTGGACAGTTTTACCATGGTTTGTGAGTCATCCAATCACAGCTGAGAATGTGGAAAGTGCTGCTAAAGCATAAAGGTGCCTTTTCATGCTGACGCTCGACGCTCATTTTCAGCGGCAAGAAGGTCGCATGACCACAATTGACGCCGGCGTCAATTGAAATTCATGAAAAGGAAAACAGCGTCAAAATTTCGGCGTCTTCGCGCTGCTTTGGCTTTGACGCTTGAAGTTGGAAAAATCCAACTTCTCTTTCTTGACGCTGGCATCATAGTGATGTCACGTGACGTCGCTCAACGCTGTTTTTCAGCGTCCCATGAATTGTCACTTTCCTAAAATGGATTCATAGCGCTAATTGTTGCATTTTCTTGGTATGTATAGGTAAAGTTAATTATATTATTTTTAGAACTCCACAAAAGAAATATGTAATGCGAAATGTATCATTTTACGCATAACATATTTGTAATTTGAAATGTATAATTTTTGTATCATTTTCTGTTTAGGTTATTATGCTACATGTAATGTAATGCTGAAAGCAGCATATATGCTCAGCAAAGTCCAACCCCACGTCCGTGCAAAATAACGTGAGCCACGTGCTGAGCGGGCAACATCTTAGGTGGCTAACGGGGCAATGGCAAATCCTCCTGGAGTAAAAATGAAAAATATCTAAGGTAATAAAACTTTTATGACACTTAATAAGTATTATACTATTTAACTCCGAAGTCTAATCAACAACAAATCTCAATTTTTTTAGGGCGAAATTGGATATCGGCTTACTAGCTATGATTTTAAGTTCTGTCGAGACTGGAAATGACACAGAGGCAATCCGCCCATTTATGGAGAATATCCATCAAACTCTGTTCGAATTTGTTAGTATTTGTCCCTTTGAAGCAGCTCGGGATGTTCTTACACATTACGAAGTGCTGCAGTGCTCCAGGTCGTTGGTTGTCTTATATTCCGAAGAAGTTCTCGATAGGTAGCTAACGTGTTTTCACATTTAATTAAATTACAAGATTTGCGCGAGTTTTGATAGTTTATTTTTTGCTTTCTCGCAGAATCTTGCAACAATTGAAGTCACCAGTCGCTAATCAACACGCTCGTGCTTTAGTAGTTCTCTTAGACATCTCATAAATAAACACTTTTCCGCCAGAGGTACGGAAATATATAGTTTTATTAACAAGTTCAACAATTGATATGCATACTGTTTTATTAGGATGATGGATCTCTGCAGAGAATCGCACTTAGCCTGCAGGAATCTTTCGGGGAGAATGGTGCGCTTCAAACGGTCGGGGCTATAGTGGCACTCGCGGCACGGCCAACATTTCCTCTTTTGCCGTCACAGAGGGCTAGATTTGTTCGCTATGGTTACATAAACAATGCGCAAAGTAAAATTAGATAATAATTAATTTAATAATTTAATAATTTAATAATAAATAATTTAATAATAGAGAAATTAATTTTGTCTTGTTAAGATAGGTGTCACACTGTGAAACGAAGAGTTCTAAAAAAGCATTGTGGAATTACCTAGAAAAATTCGACTGGAAAATATTGGCTTTTTTTCATATGGCATACAGACGTCGAGGATAATCAGTGTCAGTTATCATTAAACATGGTAGGCTGGTAAGTTATTTGTATATAAAAAATTTTAGTCCTAATTATATTTAAATCCATACAATAATGAAAATATATAGTGACTAATGTCAAAACAGCCTATAAACTTACGCACATTTAATTATTTTTCGATTTAGCGATCGAATACTTATTTTGATGGAAAATTTCTTCAGCTTTTTAATGCCACTTTATTTTTTTGAGCTGTGATTATCAATTTTTGTTATACAGTTAAATAACGTGCAGATGTCTTATTCATAACAAATTCAATTTTGGCTCATCCGCTCTTTTGGCATTAGTCACGCGATGTATATCCAAGAAACAAAATCAAATATCATCAAATATAAAATAAAATCTACCATTATTCTAATTTTGAATTATAGTAAAACATGCATAAAATTCGAATTTTGTTGTAAAAGAAGGAATTGATGACGTTAGGTTATTTAAAGTCTAGTAAAAGGTACAAAAGTTACGTGCATTCCCAAATTTTGTTTCCAAACTTTGTTTTTATTTTTTTCAATAAATAACAATTTTCGGAGAATTATATACCGACCGGAATTTTAACGGATTTATCGACACAACCCAGATCAGACAAACAATAAAAACAAAAGACTATTGAGACTATGTAATTTCTTCTGTTCGTTTTCTTCTCCTGTGTTTAGTATTATTATAGCACTCATTATTGAGTGAAAGTGTTCTGGATGTTCAAATAAAAAAGAAAGTATATTGTATTGAATGTATCACCGTGAGAGTAAGTTTTCGTTTAAAAAAATAGTGAAATAGTGTAGTAATCTTTGACAATTTTCCATGATCATAACACATCTGCCACATTAAACAATAATAATCTGGATCCATCCCAATAGGAAAATGGATAAAATTTCTAAAAGATATTTGCTCAAATATTATACACTAACTGCATCACAAAAGGAAAAAATTTCACAATAATTGCATTAATAATGTGCTTCGCCATAACGTAGCGGTTTTGTCGGGATAAAATTTTTAAATGATATTTGCCCAAAAATTGATATATTCAATTTAGAGTATAATTTACGCACAATTATTGTGTTATATTTATTATAATTGTGTAATATTTCATGTCATAACATTTCAAAATTATAATTTCAGAATAATTGTACATTTTAAAGCATACATATTGATTTATTTTATTTCACAAAATATTCTAAAAATAATAAAACTTAAATACATTTATAAATTATTAGAGGTAATTTCTTTCCAAATTTAATTTTGCCATCATTCCACTAAGATTTGCCATAATGCTGCTAGTTTGCTGAAATACTATTTAGAAATAAATTGTGCAAATATTTATCAATATTTGATGAAAGGTCTAAATTTCTCCATGTATTGTTGCTAAATATAGAGACATAATTGTAGCATTCCAAATTTCATTAAGATTTCGTCATATAATTTATAAATGTTTTCCTATCGGGGCATTCAATAAGTTATTTTTCTGATTGCTGTAATGAATATTGAGAGTATGTAATATTTTTTCTTCATTTTTTTTAGATGGGACGGCCTTGTAGTGTTCCTAACCGAGAAGCAATTCTGTTAATTCAGAAATATATGCAATATTTTAATACCAACAATTTTCCTTCGAGTTCTGCAAAAGTTTGGAAAGACATGAGCAAAGAGCTCAATGGAAGATGGAAACCGCATTCAGTTTATACATACGTAAGAGATAATAAAAATGGAAGTCTCGAAGCAGCTCGTCAGAATTTGGGTATAAATATCCAACCTCCAAGACCACTACCATCGAAGTCGACCATCGAAGATGATATCATTGATGAACTATCAGAGGATTCTGAATCGGACAAATCATCTTATCATGATGACGAGAATGGAGATTCTGACATTGGTGTTGATTCGTTCCCTCTAGTTCTTTCACCCACTGAGTGGGAACAGATAAAGCCCGATCAGACTTCTAATCACCAACAGAAAAGATTGAAATCATGGGTTTGGCCAAATGTAATCACAAAAGCATTTTGGAATATGTACAAATTCCCATGTGCTTTTCTGGGCAAATGGTCATACGTATGCATAGAACAGGATGAAAATGAAAATTATGCCGTTGGATCTTTCTATTTGAAGTTCAAAGGATTATGTAAAAGCAAAAAATGTAATAATAAAATTGTTGGCGTTGCCTACAAAAAACCGGTCAACGGAGAACTACATTTGATAATCACAACGCGTGATACTCGTAATGATTATCATGAAGAACTTAAGAGACCATTAAATGGTCCTGAAAGGAAATTAATTGGACGAAAATTAAAACGAAGAAGAGCCGCAGGATATCGGCAGAAATTACTTGCGGAAAATATGAAATTTGGAGAGAACGAACCTCCGTGGGTACAAAAATGTCATATTTACAGACAAGCAAAGATGGAACACAACAAGGAAGATCTTGGCATAAAATCAGGCGTGAAAATGGACATGATAACTAGCATTCGCAATATGTTACAAGACATCCGATACAGCAATGCTATCCGTGAGATTGGAGCAAAGAAGTTTTACGTTTTTTACTGCAGCCCAGAACAAATTTTCGTAGAAAAAGAATACTGCCGAGTAAGAAAAGGATTTTCTCGAATTTGTCTAGATGCCACGGGTAAGGTGGTAAAAAAATTTGAAATTATCCCAGGGCGAAAAACTGGCCACATATTTTTATACACGATTACCATCAATTTTGAGGGTAAAACTCTTCCTGTGTACCAAATGTTGTCGGAAAAACATGACGCAGTTTTCATCACATTTTGGCTTCAGGAATGGATACGAGCATGTAAGGCGACAATACCAGACGAAGCTATGTCTGATTTAGGGCGTGCTTTGTTACTGGCTATGTGTGAAGCATTTAACCGCATGACACTAAAGGAATATGTTGACGTTCTTTTCAAATGGGCAACGAAAGACAGATATAAAACACCTCGGCCATTTAACATTCTAATAAGAGCGGATGTGGCTCATCAAATGGCTGCTGTCGCCAGGTGGAAATGTATTAAAGATCTACGCCATCCTATTGTCAAAGGTTTTTATCTTCGTACAATTGCTTTAATGATTGACTGTCAAACAGTGCAAGAGTTCGAACATGTATTTCGACTGACATGCATCGTTGCACTGCATCTCGACCAAGATGAAAGTATAATGGTGTCAGGAAAACAAGTGTCGGTTTTTGAAGCTAGACGCCTTCTGGAAGAGTACATGGCTGAACATGGACAGATTATCGAGGAGCTGGAGACGTCGAGAGAGAACGTCGAAATTGATGAGGAAGTTGAAAATACTTTGAATTCAGTTGAAGAAAAAGATGATAAGAATTTAACCGTCACTCATCAATGGATTAAAAGTCTTATTTCAATGTCCACACCTCCTGATCAGCAAAAGATGGAGTGCAAGGTTGTAAACGGTTTTTATTTTTCGGAATTCATACAGTCACTTGAACGAATTGCCAAAGAGTTTCCTATATGACTGCAGCAGCCCTCCCTGGCAAACAAACGCATGCGTCGACAGCTTCGCAGGAAGGATATTTTGCTGAAGTAAGGCAAAGAATCTTTGAAGGTATCCCTTTGCCGTGTTCTGCAAATCGATTTTTGAAAGAGCACATTGATGACTTGCATTCTGGCACTAATGAGGTAGCAGCAAAATTAAAGCATTTTAATCACAATCACAGGCAGCTGGTACCACATACACCAGAGAAAGAATCAGCCTCGCAAAAACCTATTCGAGCTCCTAGTTCATCTGTTAAAGAATCGGAATTCCCGCGAAAAGCTGCTCCAGTTTCATGTTCATTTGACGAAGAATTAGGATTCTTGTCGCAAGAACCCATATCAGATTCATGTTTACTCGACAATGGATTAGGAATCTTCTTGCAAGATCCCACTCCAACTGCATGTGCAGCTAACGGAGAATTAAAACTCACTTTGAAAAAATCACCATGTTCAGCAGATCAACATTCAGAATTCTATTCCCAAATACCTCCCAGCAAACGCAAAAGGATTAAAAGATATTAAAATTTTTTAATACCTTTGAATCCCTTTTTTGGCGGAATTAGATGAAATTAGATGGGATTCGAAATGAGATGGCCCAATTCCATGGAATCCAAAAAAGAAATTTTAAATTCCATCCAATCCTATGGAATCCGTAAAGGTTATGGAGTTGCATGGCATTAGATGGTTTAGGAAACGTCTCGCGCCTTCGTTGGGCGACCAAGCGCCGTTGTTCGTCGGTGAGCTCTTGTGTATGCCTAAGGGCACTACACGCACTACTGCCGACGGGCAGTTAGCCCGAAAATGAGATTTGTAAGATCTGTCAGGCACCGTAGGGGGTCCCTTTACATAGCGGTCGAGACAAAACTTTGAACTCGAGAAGATGCCCCGGCGATGCGACGCCTAGCGGCGTCGACGCAATTGCCGGTAATGCAGATACCGCGCGGGCGTGTACTATTGTTGGCGCGTACCGCCACAGAGTTCAACACGGACACTTTTCAATCCCTATCCTGGCATTCAATGGTATTCATTTTATTGTCAGAATAGACGGAATTCAATGGAATTCAATACGGAAATTTTTAATTCCTAGTTTGGCATTCAATGGTATTCATTTCGTTAATGGAATCAATGGTATTCAATGGAATTCATCACGAAACTTTCCAATCCCTAACCTGGCATTCAGTGGTATTCATTTCGTTAACGGAATTAATGGTATTAATGGAATTCATCACGAAACTTTCCAATCCCTAACCTGGCATTCAGTGGTATAATATTTTTGTGTCGGAATTGGATGGGATTCAAAAAAGACAAATTCTTTCCAAAATAAGGAATTCCATGATATTGAAACTATTTCAATCCCTTTTTTGGACAGAATGGAATTCGGAAAGTCCTTAATTGAATTCCTGGCAATCCCGTTTTAATTCTTTTCAATC
This sequence comes from Temnothorax longispinosus, assembly GCF_030848805.1. Classification (NCBI taxonomy): domain Eukaryota; kingdom Metazoa; phylum Arthropoda; class Insecta; order Hymenoptera; family Formicidae; genus Temnothorax; species Temnothorax longispinosus. The sequence continues at coordinate 11,429,666 of NC_092366.1, read as the reverse complement.
TTTTTTCGTTTGCTGGGCTGTATTATCTCCATGTTCAGCAGGTATTAAGTCAGCGCCTTCAGTACGAAAACCGGCATCAGATCCACGTTCAGCAGACGAAGGATCAAAATCCTCATTGCAGCAGCCATATATAAATATGAATTTTAATTCAATAAGTCTATTGTGCGAGAGGGCTCGCATGATGAATGACTCTGATTTGAAGAGTGGTGAAGCGTGGAAAGGACTTGTCAATGAGGAGAGCTGTTTTGTAGACGTTAATGAAATAAGTCCTGAAAACCAAGAAGAATCAAAAAATATTCAAGATACTTCTCAAATTCTCTCTGAAGTACTCGACCTTCAAAGCAGCGACATCGCAAACATTGATCGAAATCTTTTTATTCAGCCAAATAATAATACTCATGGCTTTTCTAAAAATTATGAACAAGACAAACTTTTTACAAAAAAGGATCCACACGCTGAATTGTCAACGCCAAATTCAAAAGAAGTTATTTTCTCGAGTACGCCATTAATCGACCATAATTATTCGAAATTATTATCAGATGAAGAAGTATCGACTGAATTTCCTAAAGGTGACCAACAAAATTTGAATCCAAAATGTAATAAGAACAAACCTGCGAAAGTAGGTTTCTATTTTCAATCATATCCACAAATACGATTTCTCAACGAGAGATTTGATAATGGAGGAAAAAGAGGTTTTCTTTTGAAGAATGGGCTAAAATTAGGAATCATAAAAGTTGGTAATATTGCTGTGGATCTTCAAAAAACTTGTGGGTTTGATGCCATCATCCATATATTGCAATTTGGTGCACTTTATGATTCTCGATATCATTTTTCTATACAGTCATCGAATAATCGCGCATTAAAATTTGTATGCAAATTTATGAAGATGGGCCCAACTATGGAAATACTTCGTGAACGCATTGTCCTTTTAAATGAATTTTATCCGATTGTAAAAGATCCTGAAGCTCCATCTATCAAACCGCACAAGTTGATTGCAGAAGACTCGATTACTCAGATATGGAAAAATCTCTTTTGTTGTTCCGAACCGACTGAGCCAAGTGCAATTAGATCGTCTGAATGTAATAATCCGGAATGTGTATCGCCATTACCAATGGATGTTGCATACTTTGAAGTAAATATCAAAATGATAAATACCAAAGGTATTCAAGCATTGCAAGATGCTGTCTTATTCAATAAAAATGATTACCAGGGTAAGTGCCGACAAAAAAAATGCCCAGGAACAGTTACTGAAACGACTCGTTCAAATTTCCACATCTTTATTGATTTGGATACGAGGACACATCGTAAGAAAACACATGGTCTCAAATACCAGTTAGCAGATGTTCCAATTACACTGAATTTTATAAAACAGTACCGGTATGTTTAGTAATATACATATAGATATCGCTTATTATGTATCGTTTTATTTACTTATTAAACATAAAAAACTGTATTGTTTTCAGCTTGATAGGTGTCATCGAACACATTCCTGGTCACTTTATTGGCTACTGTCGAAAACCTTCAGGACGATGGCTGAAATGTGATGATATGCAATTAAATGTCGAAGGGTGTGACGAGACAACAGTAATTACACCGATTGGGGCCATTTATATCGCGCTATGAATCTGATGTGCAGTTGAATCTAACTGATTATCTTAGAAGAGTGCAATTATGTCTATATTATAGTCCGTAAATGTTTATTTTATTATAAAGTAACAATTTGCTCAGTTCTTTCATTTTATTATTCACATCTTTAATTAAGATATTATTCTTAGTTATATTTATGTTAAATTGTGATGTGTATATAATTTGTGACCTACTTACTACTAGATAAAAATATTTTTTAAAGATTTTTTACATAAACGTTTAAGTACAAAAAGCAGTATAACGAAATATGTATATGCATATATATATATATATATATATATATATATATATATATATGTATGTATGTATGTATGGTATATGTATATGTATATACATACGATCAAGCTTAATCAAAATAAATATATATTTTACAATTATTTCGACAATTCGATTAACATGCAAAGGAACTTGTTATACATTGCCATAGAATCCATTAATCCGGTACTTATGCATTTATGATGCATTTATTACAAATAAGATAGTTCGCTTTTTTTTAAATCCATATATTTCATAGAACAGAGTTTACTTTATTTCCAGTGGCAATTGTAATCGCAAAGCGCTTTAAAACACATTTAGAAATGTGCCATTGTTAGAAAATAAAATGGAATTTTCATCTTATACTCCTTGTATGTTCCTTTATTTAGTCAACATTATTTTAACAAAGGACAGCATTCCATATGGATTGGCCGCCGCTTCCCTATTATGAAAATTATCGCAGGATTGAGAATTACTCCGGGTTCCAATCTATAAATATATTAAAATCCGCGAGAAAGATGCAACAATTAGCGCTTTAATAATGAATCCATTTTGGGAAAGTGAACGTTTCTTTTATGCTTTAGCAGCACTTTCCACGTTCTCAGCTATGATTGAATGACTCACAAACCATGGTGAAACTGTCCAGCTATCGCACATGTAACTTGATTTTCAGATGAAATCATTATTTCCCAAACGTTTAAAACATTACAGACGTGTTTCCCAAATGATTTCACATCGATTTAAAAAGAAAAAAATTGGTTTTAAAATTATGTCTGCTAACTATACGCTCAATTAATTTTTATTAATTATAAATAAACTATTATTTCCTAAACTATGAAACTATATTCCTAAACTTGCCCAAATGATTCCCAAACTTTAAAATAATCAATAATAAGAAATATCAAATTTGTCTGCTAAATATATCGAGGTAGGACTCTAATAGGCAGTATGCAGACACCATAGCGCATGCGCATATGGCTTCTGCATTCGTGCTCATGGCTCCTGCAATTTTATGTGCTGCCACCTTTAAGCTATATCCACACAAACTTGCATAAGCCCATAAACATAAGCATAAGAGAATTGATTGGTCCATATGCATGTGCATAAGGAAATAGACCAATCCCGGCAATCCGTTTCTTTATGCATATGGTTATGCACCTATGCAAGTTTGTCTGGATAGACCTTTAAGGTTATACCGAGTTATACATACACGCAGTAATAAATAATATAAATAAAGTATTTTCTCTACATCTGGAAAAAGTTGTGAGTAGAAAAAGTAATATTACTGATCTATTCCGTGTTTTAATTCCATTTAATAGTTGAAGGGTTAATTGATACATTATTAGATTATGCCATGGGACCTCCGTTGAGACGGTGGAAACCGTCCCTTGAGCTCTCGCGAAGACAGCAAAGACGACGAATCCGCACCCTTGTGCAAGCGGATCTCGATTATTTAGCAAATGCAGCGAATAATGCTGCGTCTAGTCCTACTCGTCCTCCCTCATGCTCACCGCCAACAGCTCGTGCGATCTTCAAGATTTTCTTGCTTATTGGGCAATCCAAAACAAAATACCTCAATCCCTTGTGAACGATCTTTTGAGAGAGTTAAAGAAATTTGGTCATCCTGAGCTTCCGTTTGATGCCAGAACATTATGTGACACGCTAAACAGAATTGATATACAGGCTCTCGCTGGAGGTATGTACTTACATATGTTCATTATGGCTTAGAGAGAGCACTGAAGGAACAGTTGAGATACAGAAACTATAATGTATTGCTGCAGCGTAATGCTGACACGGAAATTTCTGTGATTCTCCAAATTAACATTAATATCGATGGACTACCTCTATCAAAGAGTTCTAAGAGTCAGTTGTGGCCTATATTAGGTAAAGTTGTTAGAACTCAGTTTGTCGAACCATTCGTTATTGGAGCGTTTCATGAAAGTAAAAAGCCTTCATCCGCTGCTGAATTTCTACAAGCATTTCTCACAGAGTACATGAAATTGTACAATGAGGGTTTTATTTACGAAAATTGAAGCTATGTTTCCCGATGAGACATTAGGCACTTACTGACAGAAAATAAAAGCTGAAATGTTTAAAATAATATACAATAAGCACGTATTAAAATAATATGTATTTTTATTTCTGCACCATTTCTGACGTTTTAATATTTCAGCAATATGACATGCCGAGTGGGTATTAATTATATTATTTTTCAGATGATTGTAGAGAGGATCGAAAGCGTTTTGAGGGTAATTCTACAAAAAGTAAATGAGTTGCTGGAAGTAGTGCGAAGAAATGATAACCCAGTGGAGCGTATAGATCGTCATTATGCACTTCTGCCCCAGATGCCATTCAATGATATTAATGAATTACAAAGATTCGATCGTGATCTCAAAGACAATGGACAAATGCGAGATCAATTTGTACGTATGCGAGTACTGTGAAACTGTGCTGATACAACAGATTGTTTCGTCAATATTTTAATTAAGTTGTTTTTAAATTGTTGATATTTTCTAGATGAAAAAAATTCAAGACATCGGCGGAAAATCGGTTCAAAAAGCCGTTAAATATGCAATAGAAGTAGTTATGACGGATGATTTAACTCAACAAGTCGTTTGAACCCTCGGAGCTGAGAACAAACCAAAAATCTCCAAGTTCACGTTTCCATATGTCATAATTGGTATGTATGTACATGGCATATAACACTTTTGTTAAGTTCTTCGCCGTGAAAAAGCTACCACGTCTCATAGTCTACTTTTTCAGATGTTGTATGTGACACATTTGAAGGGACAAAAATCAAAGCTGTCGAAGATCGAATTGCCGAGTGGCTTCGCCGTGGGGGCGACCGGAAAAAAGCTGAGAATAAACGTCGAGAACGTCTAAATTTTCAGCAGTGATACATCATTGTACTTGATATGTATATTACACTGTACCTGCGTCTATATGCATTACGCGTGCTTTTTTTTAATAAGATAAATATAGGTGTCAAGATATTGGTATAGGTATCATTTAATAAGATCAATATAGGTATAGGTGTTTTTTTTTCATTAAGATAAATATTACAGGTATAAGTTCCTAATATATAAATAAGTAGATTTTTGATAATGTTGTTTACATACAAGACTGTGTTTTGCTTATGTAAGATCTACTGTTTCTTTATGTACAAGTCTTATGAATAATACTTTCATTATATTGTAAATATTGTGAAATATGGATTTATATTAATTATATTATATACTATATGATAAAAGTTTATTGTTATCTGAAATATGGATGTACACAGTATAAAATTAATAATTGCATTATCTAAAATTATTTAGTACACGCAGGTAACAATTAACTAGTATATTTTATAATATAAAGTTGATATAATATATATTATATTAATTATAATTATATCAACTTTATATTATAAAATATACTAGTTGATTGTTAACTGTGTACTCATAATTTTAGATAACACAATTAACTTTATATTGTGTACATACATATTTCAGATAACAATAAACTTTTATCATTTATTGTTCACCTATCCCTGTCCTATATATTCCATAAATAAGATATCTTTTGTACATCATTTATTCGTGCCGTTTAGATGCCATTTTGTTAATCTTTTGGACATCTATAAAACATCTGTTGAATGACGGCCATTTCTGTAAAGCATTTTGGTATAGCAATTCGGTAACTTTACGTTGACCTATTGGCAGCTGATACAGGTTGACCATGTGTTGCCAATTTGGTAAACGCTATAAGTTGCCTTTTACAGTTAGCATACGGACATCGACAGGTAAGCCCCTTGCACAATGCCAGGCAACAAGCAATAGGAAACCTCTATGAAGTTGGCCGGACAACTTCAACGTATTGAACTTTCATTAATTGGAATCGATTGGTGGTCGTTTGGTGGTCTTTGGTAGTCTAGTCCGATCGTTTGGTGGTTAGTCGTTTTCCTGTAAAATAAAAATAAAATTTCCGGTGTGAAGTTAGCCGGACAATTTTTATTTTTCAACCAATTTAACTTTTTTATAGCTCATTCGACGCGGAATCGTTTGGTGGTCACGAATATCACCGGTAAAACGTTTGGTGGTCAACCGTTTTCCCAGAAAATAGAAAAAACCGTATGCGCATAATGCCGTATTCGGAACAATTGTATTTATCACCCAAATTGACTTTGATAGGGCTCAATCGACGCGGAATCGTTTGGTGGTCACGAATATCGTCATTAAAACGTTTGGTGGTCAATCGTTTTCCTAAGAAATAGAAAAAACCGTACTCTCTCACGCCATTGGTCGCATGACTCCGTGACGTTAGCTCGGTAATTTGATGAATGAACATTATTTATCAATCAAATTGACTTCCATACGGCTCAATCGACGCGGAATCGTTTGGTGGTCACGAATATAATCAGTAAAACGTTTGGTGGTCAACCGTTTTCCCAGAAAAAAGGAAAAACCGTATGCTCACGCCATTGGTCGTATGACTCTGTGCTATTAGTCAGAAAAATTGTATTTGGCACCCAAATTGACTTTGATAGGGCTCAATCGACGCGGAATCGTTTGGTGGTCACGAATATTGTCATTAAAACGTTTGGTGGTCAACCGTTTTCCTAAGAAATAGAAAAAACCGTACTCTCACGCCATTGGTCGCATGACGACTCCGTGACGTTAGCTCGGTAATTTGATGAATGAACATTATTTATCAATCAAATTGACTTCCATACGGCTCAATCGACGCGGAATCGTTTGGTGGTCACGAATATAATCAGTAAAACGTTTGGTGGTCAACCGTTTTCCCAGAAAAAAGGAAAAACCGTATGCTCACGCCATTGGTCGTATGACTCTGTGCTATTAGTCAGAAAAATTGTATTTGTCACCCAAATTGACTTTGATAGGGCTCAATCGACGCGGAATCGTTTGGTGGTCACGAATATTGTCATTAAAACGTTTGGTGGTCAATGGTTTTCCTAAGAAATAGATAAAACCGTACTCTCACGCCATTGGTCGCATGACTCCGTGACGTTAGCTCGGTAATTTGATGGATAAACATTATTTATCAATCAAATTGACTTTCATACAGCTCAATCGACGCGGAATCGTTTGGTGGTCACGAATATCGTCATTAAAACGTTTGGTGGTCAATGGTTTTCCTAAGAAATAGATAAAACCGTACTCTCACGCCATTGGTCGCATGACTCCGTGACGTTGCTCGGTAATTTGATGGATAAACATTATTTATCAATCAAATTGACTTTCATACGGCTCAATCGACGCGGAATCGTTTGGTGGACGCGAATATAATCAGTAAAACGTTTGGTGGTCAACCGTTTTCCCAGAAAAAAGGAAAAACCGTATGCTCACGCCATTGGTCGTATGACTTTGTGCTATTAGTCAGAAAAATTGTATTTGTCACCCAAATTGACTTTGATAGGGCTCAAGCGACGCGGAATCGTTTGGTGGTCACGAATATTGTCATTAAAACGTTTGGTGGTCAATGGTTTTCCTAAGAAATAGATAAAACCGTACTCTCACGCCATTGGTCGCATGACTCCGTGACGTTAGCTCGGTAATTTGATGGATAAACATTATTTAACAATCAAATTGACTTTCATACGGCTCAATCGACGCGGAATCGTTTGGTGGTCACGAATATCGTCATTAAAACGTTTGGTGGTCAATGGTTTTCCTAAGAAATAGATAAAACCGTACTCTCACGCCATTGGTCGCATGACTCCGTGACGTTGGCTCGGTAATTTGAAGGATAAACATTATTTATCAATCAAATTGACTTTCATACGGCTCAATCGACGCGGAATCGTTTGGTGGTCACGAATATAATCAGTAAAACGTTTGGTGGTCAACCGTTTTCCCAGAAAAAAGGAAAAACCGTATGCTCACGCCATTGGTCGTATGACTCTGTGCTATTAGTCAGAAAAATTGTATTTGGCACCCAAATTGACTTTGATAGGGCTCAATCGACGCGGAATCGTTTGGTGGTCACGAATATTGTCATTAAAACGTTTGGTGGTCAACCGTTTTCTTAAGAAATAGAAAAAACCGTACTCTCACGCCATTGGTCGCATGACTCCGTGACGTTTCTGACTATTTCTTAAGAAAACGATTGACCACCAAACGTTTTAATGACAATATTCGTGACCACCAAACGATTCCGCGTCGATTGAGCCCTATCAAAGTCAATTTGATTGATAAATAATGTTTATCCATCAAATTACCGAGCTAACGTCACGGAGTCATGCGACCAATGGCGTGAGAGTACGGTTTTATCTATTTCTTAGGAAAACGGTTGACCACCAAACGTTTTAATGACAATATTCGTGACCACCAAACGATTCCGCATCGATTGAGCCCTATCAAAGTCAATTTGGGTGCCAAATACAATTTTTCTGACTAATAGCACAGAGTCATACGACCAATGGCGTGAGCATACGGTTTTTCCTTTTTTCTGGGAAAACGGTTGACCACCAAACGTTTTACTGATTATATTCGTGACCACCAAACGATTCCGCGTCGATTGAGCCGTATGGAAGTCAATTTGATTGATAAATAATGTTTATCCATCAAATTACCGAGCTAACGTCACGGAGTCATGCGACCAATGGCGTGAGAGTACGGTTTTATCTATTTCTTAGGAAAACGGTTGACCACCAAACGTTTTAATGACAATATTCGTGACCACCAAACGATTCCGCATCGATTGAGCCCTATCAAAGTCAATTTGGGTGCCAAATACAATTTTTCTGACTAATAGCACAGAGTCATACGACCAATGGCGTGAGCATACGGTTTTTCCTTTTTTCTGGGAAAACGGTTGACCACCAAACGTTTTACTGATTATATTCGTGACCACCAAACGATTCCGCGTCGATTGAGCCGTATGGAAGTCAATTTGATTGATAAATAATGTTCATTCATCAAATTACCGAGCTAACGTCACGGAGTCATGCGACCAATGGCGTGAGAGTACGGTTTTTTCTATTTCTTAGGAAAACGGTTGACCACCAAACGTTTTAATGACAATATTCGTGACCACCAAACGATTCCGCGTCGATTGAGCCCCATCAAAGTCAATTTGGGTGCCAAATACAATTTTTCTGACTAATAGCACAGAGTCATACGACCAATGGCGTGAGCATACAGTTTTTCCTTTTTTCTGGGAAAACGGTTGACCACCAAACGTTTTACTGATTATATTCGTGACCACCAAACGATTCCGCGTCGATTGAGCCGTATGGAAGTCAATTTGATTGATAATTAATGTTTATTCATCAAATTACCGAGCTAACGTCACGGAGTCATGCGACCAATGGCGTGAGAGAGTACGGTTTTTTCTATTTCTTAGGAAAACCATTGACCACCAAACGTTTTAATGACGATATTCGTGACCACCAAACGATTCCGCGTCGATTGAGCCCTATCAAAGTCAATTTGGGTGATAAATACAATTGTTCCGAATACGGCATTATGCGCATACGGTTTTTTCTATTTTCTGGGAAAACGGTTGACCACCAAACGTTTTACCGGTGATATTCGTGACCACCAAACGATTCCGCGTCGAATGAGCTATAAAAAAGTTAAATTGGTTGAAAAATAAAAATTGTCCGGCTAACTTCACACCGGAAATTTTATTTTTATTTTACAGGAAAACGACTAACCACCAAACGATCGGACTAGACTACCAAAGACCACCAAACGACCACCAATCGATTCCAATTAATGAAAGTTCGATACGTTGAAGTTGTCCGGCCAACTTCATAGAGGTCAATAGGAACAGGGAATAGAAATCAGAAATCATGTATAAATGCAGAATAAACAGTGACACAGGCAATAGACACAGAGTTTCCGTCACGTTGGAAATTTTGTGCCTATTGCCTATTGCCAACCAATCATAGCATTTGAATTTTTTAGGTTGTAATTAACGATTTTTTGGTTATTTCCTGTTCCTATTGCCTGTTGCCTGGCATTGTGCAAGGGGCTTTAGCTTATGGACATCCATACGTGCCGTTTATGTAGACATGAGACACAATTTTGTTGTCAAAGAGGAATCTTTTTAGCCAACTAAAAAGTCATCCCAGTCCTTTTTTGGTTAGCTTTTCGATATCTTTGGCGTATCTGCATTTTGCTACCTCATAGAAGTTAGCCGGACAATTTCGACTTATGACATTTTTTTTTACGAATCGATTGTTAGTCGTTTGTTATTGATTATTAGATTAATTAGAACGTTAGTTAATAGTTTTTACGTAATCACGAAAATAATTTTTAGTGTTAATTTAGCCGGTAAATATAGAATTCTTTACAATTTTCGATTCAAACCGTGGTCAATCGATGCGGAATCGTTTGTTAGTTCCGAATATACTAATTAAAACGTTTGTTAGATCACGGTTTCGCTAAAGAAAGCAAGAAACTGTATAAGGTATATCGTTTAGCTGCCGGAGAGTGAGGGTGAGACGTAGAATATGTGGTGGTTTTGGAACGCATTACGTAATAGTTTATCAACACGGGAAACGTGCTTAACCTATTTTCAATTTATTTATCAGATGGTAATTCTTTAGTTTAGCTACCCCAGCACAGAAATCGATGAAATTAGGCTAATTCGACGCGTTTTTGCACGAAACGAAAGAATCTGACAGAAAAAAGGGTAAAACTGAAGGAGAGCTCTCTCCTCACCGATTTCGATGAAATTAGGCTTAATCGATTCGTTTTTGCACAAAACGAATGAATCTGGCAGAAAAAAGCCCCGCTCGGCCCCGCGACGCGAGATATTAACTGTTAAAGTTGACGACTATCAGGTTATGAGACCTGTCATACCGACGCGATGTAGCGACCACGAACATGCCCTGCGGCCATATGCGCATGCTCCGTAGCCGCACGCGTATGCAAAAGAAGGTCACGTGACAACTGTCCAAGCGGTAAGTAAAACAATTTCAAATGTTGATTCTCTTAAATATGTACTTTTCATATACCAACTATTCTCTGCTTTAACAAATTATTTCTGTGTAATTTGTTAAAGCAGAGAATAGTTGGTATATGAAAAGTACATATAAATATGTGCTTTTCATATACCAACAATTCTCTGCTTTAACAAATTATTTCTGTGTAATTTGTTAAAGCAGAGAATAGTTGGTATATGAAGAGCATAGAGATTTATATGTACTTTTTATATACCAACTATTCTCTGCTTTAACAAATTACACAGAAATAATTTGTTAAAGCAGAGAATAGTTGGTATATGAAAAGCACATATTTATATGTACTTTTCATATACCAACTATTATCTGCTTTAACAAATTATTTCTGTGTAATTTGTTAAAGCAGAGAATAGTTGGTATATGAAAAGTACATATTTAAGAGAATCAACATTTGAAATTGTTTTACTTACCGCTTGGACAGTTGTCACGTGACCTTCTTTTGCATACGCGTGCGGCTACGGAGCATGCGCATATGGCCGCAGGGCATGTTCGTGGTCGCTACCAGTCGCTACATCGCGTCGGTATGACAGGTCTCATAACCTGATAGTCGTCAACTTTAACAGTTAATATCTCGCGTCTCGGGGCCGAGCGGGGCTTTTTTCTGCCAGATTCATTCGTTTTGTGCAAAAACGAATCGATTAAGCCTAATTTCATCGAAATCGGTGAGGAGGGAGCTCTCCTTCAGTTTTACCGAAAAAAGTGTTGCTCTGCCCCGCGAAGCGAGATATTAAACGTTAAAGTTGACAGAAATCAGGTTATGATTCCTGTCATACCGACGAGCTGTAGCGACTACGAACATGCCCTGTGGCCATATGCGCATGCTCAGTAGTCGCACGCGCATGCAAATTTGAAACGTATGTATACTTATATAATGCATATCACTTATTGGCCTAGTTTACACCGATCACTTGATACGCGTATTAAATAGTAAATAACTAGTAAATAAGTCTGATTATTGGCTGATCAGTTCAAATATACTATTTGATACGCGTATCAAGAGATCGGTGTAAACTAGGCCATTGTTAGCTTTCAATGATGAATATATCTTATATAATATATCAAAGTACATACGTGGGCGGGAGGGCTTTGCTCCCCTGCACCCCTCCCCAATGCACGTACTTTATAATTTCGCTTTACAATTTAGCATGTACTTTAAGTTGTAAAGCGAGTTCCACGCTGCCTACCGGCGGGGTGAGTGCGGGAAAGGGGGAGCCAAAGGCCCCCCCTCGCACCCCCCCCGTGTGTGTGTGTGTGTGTGTGTGTGTGTGTGTGTGTGTGTGTGTGTGTATGCATAACATCTACAATTTAATATAGTTAGGATAAACTAATAAAATCTATTAATTTATCCTGACTATTCTGACTGTGTTAAATCGTGCCCCAGCATTTTGACCCAGTGTGTGGTTTACGCATTTTGGAGGTGATTTTTTGTGATTTTTTTTGTAGTCTTTTTGAGCTTCTTTCGAACAATTAAAGTGTAAGTAAACGTTTAAATATGCTCTGAAATTTTTTTAATCAGTTGTTTATCAATAATAACACTGAATTATACATAGATGTCGTACAATCTAGGGCACGGAACCGGTTTCTAAAAAAATTGGTAACGAAAAATTAATCACATCAGTGCACTCCCCGGAAAATTCTACCTTTATTTCATATAATTTTGGTAAAAATTTGGTTTACTAACGAATGAGTAGTTCGCGGACAGACAGACGGACAGACGGACGGACAGACAAACAGTCGGGTTTTATATAATAGTATGAAGTATGATTAATATTTTTTAACATTGTTTTGTCTATTTACTACAGTTCGAATTGTTTCCATGCGCGCCCTATCCATCGAAAACGAATCGTTCATTAACGAATCTTGAAGCGAATGTGCTACCGATTTATATTGCTTTCGGTTTTCCAAATAAATACCTTTTTTGAAATGTTAGCTTTTGCGCGTATTTTTACCTTAAAGTATATAATCCAAAGATTATACAGTTAAATTTTCACGTAAAAATATTGAAAATTTAGAAAGTTATTGAATATTTCATAAAAAATAGCAATTTTTTGGTTTATAAACTATATTTTGAATTTTTGAACCATAAAGCTTTATTAATAACCCTTTACAAACAATCTCACATTCATTTTGAATGTTGCAAAAATGCACCCTTTTAATTTTAGCCAAAAAGAATCGATCCCCCGTTTGTGGTAATTACGCAAAGTAGCGCTGGGTCAAAATGACCCAATGTGTTCTTTATGTCTCAAACAGGTAGTGTGTGCTTTAAGGGTTAAGGATGAAGACTGGTTAGAAACATTTCGGATGACTAAAGCAACTTTTCTCTGGTTATGTGATATTGTATGATCAATTACGAGAAGCACTCGCTCCAAGTTTAAACCAGATAGGAACCCGAGAACCAGTAACATTGGAAAAGCAGGTCGCTGTTTGTCTGTATTTCTTATCTAGCTGCTGTGAATATCGCATAGTTGGAAATAATTTTGGAATTCATAAGGCAATCGTGTGGAAGTGTATTCATAGAGTAATTGATGCAATTAACACAATGAGCTTGTGGATAACCATGCCTAACAATGATGAGTGCTATAAAATAGCTGCGGCTTTTGAGAAGAAAACGCATATTCCACAATTAATTGGAGCAATTGATGGGACGCATATCCCTATTCTTCCTCCTAGTAATGGATATAGAGATTACATTAATCGAAAAGGATGGCCCTCTATGATATTGCAAGCGGTTGTAGATAACAACTATAGGTGTGTGCAAGTATATCATTTGTTCATTCCACTGTTTTTGTCTTTAATAGAATAATTGATTAACGCCATCATTTTCCAGGTTTCGTAATATTTACTGTGGTTTACCAGAATTGTGTCATAATGTTGCAGTTTTTCAGACTTCAAAATTGTATAAGAACTATAATTTATTAATTCCCAAAGTTGGTAAAAAATGTTTCATTCTTTACTAAAGTTGATATTATATAATTTTCTCAAATTTACGTAAAACTTATATTTTAGGGAATGAAAACGGTATTAATTTAAATGGTCAGCGCCTTATCTTATAATAGGAGATCCTGCTTATTCGTTACTGGAATGGCTTATCAAAGGATACACTAAGAGTGCTCGTCTCACTCCTGAGGAAGAATCCTTTAATGTATATCTAAATTCTGCCCGCGTATGTGTTGAAATAGCTTTTGGAAGACTGAAAGCTCGTTGGCGACGAGTACTTAAACGAATTGACGTACGACACTATACTTATATATATATATATATATATATATATATATATATATATATATATATATATATATATATATAATATATAATATATAATATATAAAATATAATTTGTGTAATTTATTTTGCAATAAAAATGAGCTTTTTAATATAAATAATCAAAATCTGTAAATTAACATACGGAAAAAACAATACGTTTTATCAATAAAATCCATGTCATGGCATATAGAAAAAGGAATTTATTTCGTATAGAATGCAAGAAAAAGATTCACAAATTTCCTAATTTTAAATTAAATTAATATTTAATATAGTTGCAGTCGGGATATGGAGCGGAAATATGGGGATGGAGAGAAAGGGAGGGAATGGAAAGGATGGAAGAAAGGTATATCAGATGGATCTTGGGAGTAGACGGGAGAACACCGTGGTATCTTGTTAGGGAGGAGTTGCAAAGGGGGAAGTTAAGAGGGAGAGCAGGGATGAGGGCATGGAGATTTGAGAAAAAGTTAGAGGAGGGTAGAGGAAGTGAACTGGCGAGGTTATGTTGGGAAGAGCTGAAGGGAAAGAAGAAGGAAGGGAAAGCAGGCTCAAGCTGGGAAAAAGAGAGAGAAAAGTTCTTCGAAGACAGAGGAGTAGAGCTAAAAAAGTTGGAAAGGCTGAGAGGAGATGGTGGAGATGAATGGTTTCTTAAGCTGTTTGGAGGAGATAAGGAGACGCAAAGGAAAGAGAGATGGAAGAAGATCGAGAAATCAGATAATAAATGCTACAAGTTAATAAAAAGAGCCCGGGACATTTTTAAAAGTGAAGAGCAGTTTTCCCATGCTACCGGGCGCGTCCACAGGTTGCGGATAGTGGAACGTCCAGGGAGAGTATCCCTTTGGATAGTCGTGAATAACAATCGGAGACTCTGTCTCTGGGCGGAATAAGCGATCGCGGACAAGGGAATCAAAACCCAAAACCACAATGGAAGAGAGCAGTATAAATAGATTTACCCCAGGAGGTAACCCAGAAATGGGGAATCCTCCCACTTCCTCAGAAGTGGCTGAGCTCTGATCGGATTCTGAGGGGGGGGCTCAATATTGCTCGATTCAGAGGACCCGACAGTGGGACACTTGGCTGTCGGAACCACTCCACAAGCGTCAAGTGAGACAATGGAGATTGATACTCCGGCAGGCGGGGGAGGTCCGGGGAGTATCTCATCTCGGCTGGAGAAAGTACAGATCGACAAGGCGACAGATGACGAGCAATCGCTTAAAGGTAGCAGTGTTGACTACATGGACTCCGACGCTGAGAAGGATTTTCTCGACTCAGAGGCCGACACAGCTTGTTAGGAGGAAGCAAAATCCAAGAAGAAAGAAATGACGGCAGCTCAAAAGGCTAGGAAGCCTACAAAAATGCCCTGTCATTTCTGAAAAAGATGAGCAGCAAGAAGGATGAAGAACTGACCACCAGGGACAGGGAGCTCATCAAAGTGAATAAGAAGAAGTGAATAAGAAGAAGTCTCCAAATTTGAAGCCGAACATCAGCAACAAAAATTGGAGACGATCACCGAAGAACATAAGGTAGCAAGAACTAAACCGGCAAAAAGGCTACAGAGGTCTAACGCTACGGTGGAATCTCCAGAGCTGGACAAACCCAATTTGCCACCTTCCAAAAGGAAAACGGTAAAAAGGGTGCGATCGGGCAACGGAGAGGAAAGCGAAGCGAAAAGGGTCAAACCCTCGATAAGCTTTGATTCGCCCGAGAAATGTCGGATTGCCATCATAGATCGTTCTGATCCGGATGGCAGGATGACGGCCGAAAGGTGGATGGAGGTGGAGTCAAAGATCCTGCTGGCCATAGCCGAGCTGGATAGCGACGGTTGCGAGGAGGTTGACTTCGACGGGGCTGACTGGCAGAAGGGAGTCAATGTCGTTGGATGCAGCAACAGAAAGTCACGCGACTTTCTAACGCAAGTCATCGACGGCTGCGGCGAACTCTGGCAGGGGGCCCAACTTGAGGTCATTCAGATGTCGCAACTGCCGCTGAGAAAGAAAATCTCACTGTGGATCCCACCTCCGGTTCTGGAGGGGGACGACACCGTGGTGAAGATTTTGGGAAAGCAAAACAGAGGCCTGAAGACCCAAAGCTGGAGGATCATCTCATCGGCTAAGAGCCAAAATGGCAAAGAAAAGGACTTCGTCTTTACGATCGATGGCGAGTTCTTGGAGTCTCTCAGGAAGTCAAAAGGAAGCATCAAATTCGGCTTGGGTGCGCTGAAAGCGAGGCTTTCAAATGACAAGAGCAGCGAGACGGCTAGGATTTCGGGTCGTTCAGATTAATCTGAATCACTGCGAGGCGGCCACGGAGGATTTGATGCTGCTCATGACTGAAGAGAATGTGGACGTAGCTCTGGTCCAAGAGCCTTGGCTTGCAAAGGACAGGGTTCGAGGACTGAGGACTAAAGAGTATACCCTGTTACATTCTCAAACTGCAGGTAAGAAAAGAACGTGTATAGTGGCAAAAAGATCCCTAACACTCACACTACTAACACAATATAGCACAAATGACCTGACCGTGGCAACCTGCGAGAGCCAGGGGAACACAAAGCTTCTTTTGGCTTCCTCATACATGCCATACGATGAAGCTGAACCACCACCGGAGGCCGTCCAAAACCTGGTACTTGAAGCCAGGAAGCAGGGCAGACAACTGGTGATAGGATGCGATGCCAACGGACATCATATCCAATGGGGAAGCAAGGGCATAAATGAGAGAGGTGAGTCAATAATGGATTTTATTCTCACAAATAACCTGACCATTTGCAATAGAGGCAATATACCGACTTTTGTGAACAAGGTTAGAGAAGAGGTGATAGATCTGACCTTGACCACAGGCGACGAGAGGTTGATAGTTGAGGACTGGAGGGTTAAAACGATCCTTCTCAGATCATAGGAGAATCCTGTTTAGTATAAACCGCGCGGTCCCAATTAGCAAGCCCTTTAGGAATCCCAAAAGAACGAATTGGGAAATGTTTAGTAAACTCGTGGAGAGGTATGTGGATGGGGGACCAAGGGTCCAAATGTCAGAGTACCCATCAATCGAGGGAATAGAGATTTTAGTTAGTGAATTAGAAGATGCATTAATGAGAGCATTCAAAAAATCTTGCCCTGTTAGCCGCTCGCGCAAGGCCACCAAACTTTGGTGGAATTCCCCATTCCAACTAAGGACGGAAACAAGGAAGCTCTACAACCATGCAAAAAGGAACAAAACAGAAGAGAGCTGGGAAAAGTATAAAACCAGTTTTAATGAGTTTAAGTATAAGATAAGAGAAGCAAAATGGGAATCATTTAAGGAGTTTAGTGAATCCCTTGTGGATACTAACGAAGCTGCAAGGCTCAGAAGGGTGTTATCGAAGGATCCAGTGATCCCAAGTAACATCATGAAGCCGGATGGCTCGTGATGGCTCGGCCGATGGACTGAATCCAACAGCGAGACCCTGGATCTTCTTATGAGCACCCATTTCCCTGGATGTGGGAACATCAATTACAAAGACGTAAGAAAGGATAGTTCCCGCAAACAGGGGGAATTGATGACCCCGCAGAGAGAAAAATGAGGGTGGAAAAGATCATCACAGAGGAGAGAATACTATGGGCGGTGCATTCTTTTGGCCCGTACAAGTCTGCGGGTTTGGATGGGATACCCCGCGAAAAACGATCTAATATGAATCTAACTAAAATCATATTAAATCATATTTAATTTAGGTAAAATTCAAATTAAATCCAGATTTTATATTAAAATTATATTTGTTTAAATACAGTTTTAATTTGTACTTATTAAAATCAGTTATGTAGATTAAATATGATCCACAATAAAATAGGGCTTTAATTAAAATTTAATTAGATCACTTATGTGGATCATATAACACTTCGAATCGAATATGGTTTTAATTTGTATTTAATAAGATAACTTATGTGGATTATATATGATCCAGAACCATACATGATGCAGAATATTTATATATAAGACTTTAATAAAAAGTTAATGTGTTCTGTATGCGACTTTTACTCGATTCAATTGCGGCTTTAACCCTGCAAATTTGGTTCTAATTTGATTCTTATTAAAACGTATTTTTGTTTAAATAATGTTTAAATAATATTTGCGGTAAAATTTGTTTCTTTATTTGTCGAACTTAACATGTAAAATATTTGATTCAAATTAAAAAAAAAATATATAGTCATATAAGATTATAAATGATCAGATCAGAATATTGCATCTCAAAGTATCCGATAGATGGCATTCGATGTGATCTGTTTCTCGTAATTAAAATTTGACAAAGAGTGTTATAAGATAACGGTATCAAGAAGACACGACACTGTCTCGCGTTATTCTCGCGCGATGCTGTCTCGGAACGACACAATTTTTGTATCAGTTATATCGTGAAGTCCACTCTTATAATAAAGTAGCACGCTTAAAAAATAAAATTTTATATAATCTTGTTTAAATTTAAATTGGTATAAATTTAAATTTAAAACAAAATTATATAAAATTTTAATAAGATCAAATAACATTTATATATGACAAATTTGACTTATATGATTATATTTGACTTATATGATTATATTTGACTTATTTGATTTATATTTAACAAATTAATTTTGAATTTATTACCATATTTAATCCACATTTAGCAAATTAAAACCATATTAACTCTGCATTTCCTTAGGTCTGTGCGGCTGATTTTGCATATTTTAACAAAGCAAGGTCCAGTTTAATCCATATATAGATTAAATAAGATGGAGCACTTTAATTTGATTTAAATATGACATATTTAAATTATAATTGATTTGCATATTCGATTCTAATAAGCTTCTTAATAAATTCATATAAGCTTTTAATACGGTTTTAATACAATCGTTTTTCGCGGGACTGCCTATCATGTTACAAAAATCTCTGAGCAGCATCATTGGGATGCTAAAGAAAATCTTCGTAGAATGTCTTGAATTAGGCTACATACCAAAAAGATGGAGAGAGGTAAGAGTGGCGTTCATAGCCAAGGCTGGCAAACCGAGTCACACTACGCCAAAAGATTTTAGGCCTATTAGTTTATCGTCGTTTCTGTTGAAGACACTAGAGAGACTGATAGACATGCATATAAAAGAGACTACAAATATAGAAGATCTGTGCGAAATGCAACATGCTTATCTCAGAGGTAAATCAGTTGAAAGTGCACTACACGTGGTTGTCGGAACAATTGAAAAATCCCTCAGGGACAAGGAATACACCTTGGCTGCATTCCTGGACATAGAGGGAGCTTTCAATAATGTCAAAACTGAATCTATAAAAGAGGCCTTAGAAACATTGGGGGTAGAGCATATGGTCACAGAGTGGGTGATAAGGATGCCGGAAAGCAGAGTTATTACCTCTGAAATAGGAAACAGCTCTACTAGTAAGAAGGCAACAAAAGGCACACCGCAAGGAGGAGTGATATCACCGCTACTGTGGTTGATTGTGATAAACAAGATCCTAACAACCTTTAAGGAGAAAGGGATCAAAATAATAGCATATGCAGATGATGTAGTCATACTGATCACAGGCAAATACTTGTCTACAATCAGTGAGATCATGGAGTCTGCGCTAAAAGAACTATCAAAGTGGGCAAGAGAGAACGGCCTAGGGGTAAACCCAAGTAAGACCGAGCTCATTCTGTTCACGAGAAAGTATAAAATACCCAAATTCACACCCCCAAAATTGGAGGGAAGGGCACACTTTCAAAGGAAACTAAATACCTCGGAATCATCCTAGACTCCAAACTCTCATAGAAAAGGAACGTGGAGGAAAGGAATAATTGCTTACTATGCATTTAAGAAAATGTTTGGAAAAAAATGGGGTTTGATGCCGCACATCATACACTGGATGTACACTGCGGTAATAAGACCGATCATTACATATGGAGCTTTAATCTGGTGGGAAGCCATGAATAAAGAGGTAAATAAAGAGCCTCACCAAGGTGCAAAGGCTTGCAGTCCTGGGTATCACAGGAGTGAGGAATAACACAGCACAAGCTGCATTCGAGGCAATTCTGAACCTACAATCACTCGATTTGTACGTTAAAGGCCAGGCAGCAAAAGGAGCCATAAGGCTTAGGGAGTCAAATCTCTGGAAGCCGACTAACTATGGACATTCAAGAATACTGGACGAGATCGGAAAGCTGAGTGGTAACAAAGGACCAAACTTATTGAATAATTTAACGGACTACTTAGTTGTCAGGTACAACTTTGAAGGGTGTGTTAACATACACATCCCCTCCAGAGAGGACTGGGATGATAACTCAGTGATAAATGAACATGAGACATCAGTCTATACTGATGCCTCCGTAACCAAAACGGGCACAGGCATTGGAATCTACTCTGAGGCGCTCAACATCCAAAAGTCATACAGACTAAAGAATGGCTGCCGCGCCATACAGGCAGAAATCTGTGCAATAGGGGAGGCAGCTAGGCTAATCAGGGCAAGCGGCAAACCATTAGGAAATGTCATAATTTACTCTGACAGTCAGGCTGCGCTCAGAAGTATTGCATCAAAATCGGTGAGATCAAAGGTAGTGATGAGTTGCCAAGAAGCACTGTCCTGGATCCGCGGCGACGGGGTCGGTCTGTGCTGGGTCCCCGGCCACAAAAATGTGGTAGGGAACACAGGCGCGGACGGACTGGCAAAGCTGGGGGCGAGGGGAAACGGTGCGGAGGTTATAGACTCCCCACTACCACCGATCAGTTCATTGAAGGATGCCATAGAGAAAATCACATTGGAGAAACAAAAAGAAATTTGGCAAAACCGGAACGATTGCGGTATAGCCCGAAATCTATGGCCCAAGATAGACAACAGTAGGACTGGGCAACTACTGAAACACAAGAAAAACCTGGTTCACATAGCGGCGGGAGTTATCATAGGAAACTGTGCGGTCGGAGTGAACCTCCAGAAATGGAAAATCACAAATGACAACTACTGCAGAGAATGCAGCGAGGAAGAAGAAACAATTGAACATCTGCTGTGTCGGTACCCAGCCATAGTAAACCGACGTTTCCAGATAATGGGACAGGAATTTCTGGATGGATTGGAAGACGCAGCAGAGATGGAGATTAATAAAATAATGAACTTCGCACGGAACTGGAAATGTTTTCGGAGCGAGGTGGTAAAGAAGGGTTAAGGGTTAATAGTAGGGTATCACAATGGACCTCAGGTCTCCGAGTGAACGGTCACCATAGATGACCACACCCTTTTACCTAACCTAACCTAATAAAAGGAAAGGGTATCCCGGGATATCTGAAGAAGGAATAGGGAGAGAGCAGATGGAGAAGGGTGGCGAGATTTAGATTAGAGAATGAGATGAGAGAAAGCAGTTACTGGGAAGTGGAAGAGAAAAAGGAATGTAGGTTATGTGAACATAAGGAGGAATCGTGGGAGCATGTATGGGAGGAATGTAGGAGATGGGAATCAGGAAATGGAAGTTGGCAGGAAGCGGTGAGATGGGTATTGGATGAGGAAGGAGGAGGAGAGGAATGGATAATAGAACTAGAGGGGGAAAGAATGGGAGGAAAAGAGGAGTCGGAGGAGTTAGAAGAAGGAGGAGGTGAAGAGGGAAGGAGAGAGTGGGGAGAAGAGTAAGAGAGAGAGGGGAGGGAGTGGAAAGTAGAGAAAAGGAGAAGTGAGTAATTAAAGTGCATGTTACAGATTATCCAGGATGGAGCGCGAGGGGAGATCAATAGCAGAGGCAGTCGAAAGGATTGTGGAGAACAAAGTAAGAAAGATGTTGAAGGAGAGGAAGGAGGACGATAGAAAAAAGGACGAGAGGATAGAGGAGCTGAAGGAGAAAATAAGGAGATTGGAGAGAAAGGTTGAAAGATTGGAGCAAGATAGAGGCAAAAGAAAGAGGGAGGATAGCGTGGAGAGTGGGGCGGGAAAGAAGAAATGGTGGGCAGGGGAGGGCGAAAGGAACGAGGACGAATTAAGAAAGAGGAACGTGGTTATAAGGGTCGAGAAAGAGAAATGAGGAGGTAAGGAGTCAAATTGGGAGAAAGTGAAGGAGCTCTTCACGGAAGGGTTGAGGGTGAAGGTGATGGTAAGAGAGGTGATAGTTGTGGGGCAGAGAGAAGTTTGGCTGACAATACTGGTAAAACTGAGAGATGAGGAGGAGAAGTGGCGGGTGTTGGAGGCGAGGAGAAGGGCAGGGAACAGTATAGGGATAAAGATACATAAAGACAAGTCGGTGGAAAGGAGAGATAGAGAGAGAGAGAGAGGAGAGAAAAGAGAGAGCGGAAGGGAGAAGAGAGGTGCACAGGAGTACAGAGAGATCGGAGGAAGAAGAAATCTCAAGTAGGATGGAGGAGAAGCTGCTTATGAGCTCCGATGATGAGGAGAAGGCCAAGAAGAGAGAGTGGGCTAAATAGGGAAGAGCGGAGACGGGAAGGACGGAGTCACGGCAGAAACGGAGGAAGAAGAAGAGGGGTGAAGAGGATTACGGGGAGAGAGGGTAAATGTTTGTGAGGTCACAAATAGCCAGGCATAGGGAAAAGAATCGCTGTAAGAGGTTTGGGTACGTTCCTCATAAAAACGCCTTGTAAACCCTACGGGGAAATGCAATAAATATCATACATATAGTTGCAGTCAAGAAATAGAAGCTTTAACCATACTAAAAATTGATAATTATATTTTACTAATATAATACATTTGATACAGTTATTAAAATATCACATGTACATAATTGTTTTAAATATAACTGTTTTAGTTTGTAACAGTTTTGTTATAAATTCAGTCACTTCTTTTTGAAATTATTAGGTAATTAGTTAATAACTTAGTTAATGATACTGAATTCAAAGTACAGAGAATTAAGATAATATCAATGACTAGATTACAGATCAATGAAAAATTTAAAATTAACAATTTAAGTCATAATACTATGTAATACATATAGGAAATATTTATTTGATTAATTATTTATGTAACTGATGTTTATGCTTGATTTAAACTTTGTAAAATGATATCATTGCTGTAAGAGCCTATTAAAATTAATATTTTTTAAAATAAAACGTTCTTAAATTTTCCGAAGAACATATTTGTTTAAAACGCAAAACTTTCTTGCATTTTATATAGTGATAAATATATAGATAATAATTATATATAGTTTGATTCAAGGCACTATTCTAAGTACAATTAAAAAATACAGAGAAGAAAATAGTTAATGAATAATAAAATATGAGAATAATTGGCGTTTTTCACAATTTGATTTCAGTTAAGAAATATATAATTTTAGAAACTATTTACGTAATGAAAAATTAATGAAAAAAGTGTATCAATATAATATTAAAAAATTAGGAAAAAATTAGTAAAATTTATGTCTCTTGAATAAATTAATTAATAGTTTTTGATAATCCGTTTTTAAAAACACATTTTATCTAATAATTTACAATCGCAGACCAAACTATCATTAAGTAACAGAATGCAAGTATAATCATATGTTCAATATAAAATATGAAAATGTTACAATAAAACTAAACACTTCCGTGTATTAAATCAGATATTATGGAATCCATTTTTATAACTTGTACTTTCGATATTAATGCTTTCATTGAGTCTGTACTGTATGAAGACCAATAACTTATCAGTTCTGGAAATTCATTGTTATCGATGTACTTGACTTTGATAGAAGTAAATTGTTTTCGTAAATTTAAATTTGGTTGACAGTTAAGTTTATGACACAATTGCATTATATCGCATTGACTAGTATTAAGAGCTTGAACATATGTATAATTTGCAAAAACTATAAGAACTCTTTCTATAAACATTTGTTCCATAACAGGTGCTTTCTCTGTGTACTCCAACGGCAAATCCATCCACTGCCAGAACTTAATGGCAAATCCAGAAGTGTAAGGTTTACTTGAGGTCACCAAAAATACTGGCTTTGATGCAAATGTATTCGAACTCACATAATCCCATATAGTTATTGGTTTGTTTGTTAATCTCTGCAAAGTTAGATTTATATTGGTACGGCAAAATTGTCCTGGACATACTCCTTCATTTTCTACAGTCAAATGGTGATAAGGAGTAGGCCTCCAACTATATTCATCGTCATATGATTTTATTATTTCAAATAATCGTGGCAATGCTGCTGATTTTGAGGAAAATTTCTTATGTATTTGTGTTATATTTAACTTATGAAATAATCCTTTCAAAGATATGAATCTTGTCACATCTGCAACAAGCAAGCACTTTTTAATAATATAAATGAAAATTTTACAAACTGAAATATAGGAAAGTATTTAAATAACATACGTTTTGCATTGTTATCATAACAATTATAGGATATATTGCCATTAGAAACAAGATTATATATATCAATAGAAATGCAATTAATTGCATAACGTTCCAATAATTGACCAGTTTTGCCAGATAAAAAAACCAGGGATGATACATTTGCATTGTCTATTGCTACACTTAATAAATCTTCAATATTATCCGCATCAATATCTGGTATAATAACTGGTAATTTAGAGAATGTGTTAATCGTGGAACTCCAATGAATTGTTCCAGCAATTGGTTCTATGCTAATGAGTAGACCTTGTTCACCAGCGACAATGCAATCCGGTTTTCCAGATTGATCAATATCAATACTAGTACAATCTATAATAGCAGGTAATCGTTTTAATGGAACCAGCCATAATGGTAATCCATTATTTCCTTGCATTGATATAACACCTCCTCCTTTTGGAGGTATCTGTCTTTGATGAATGATTTTATCTCTTATATCATTTTTTCTATATTGTTCACCATGAAGAAGAAATATTAAATTATACGGAGATCCAGGTACTACAGTAATAGGCCCATATATTTCTGTATTTAATAAAAAAATTATAAAAGTTAATATAATAAAATTACATTATTAAAGTATAAAAAGTAGCTTTGATATTTAGTCAAATAATTATTAATTGTTAATGCACATATCATAGAATAAATAATCTATTTATCTTTACATTTATTTATTCTATTAAGGAATAAAGATAAAAAATAGCAATAAAATATAGCTTACAATAATGAACTCACCTACATCTTGCAAAGTTTTATCCCATGATATAGGCGAATGTGATTCAATAATTGACGAACAAACCATTGAACTGTCACAAGGTAATACATACAAAAAAATAACTATTGTAATAATGCATAATAATATCGACACAAATAAACCGAAACGCCTAATTGGTGATATATCTTTTCTTTTCCAAAAATCATTTTGCTTGTTTCCTTCAATTACCATTATTGGAACATTGTCTTGATAATATTTGATTGTGTTTTGTCTATTTCTTGTGTTATTCTCCAGATTATGTGTTTCGTCCAGTGGACAAAATGCGCCATTTTCATGATTTGAATGTAATTCCTGAACCAAAAAAGAATTAGATATCAAATAAAAATTTATATAAAAATATTTATAGGTAATCCCCAGATAGCAACCCCAGATAGCCAAATGCTGTGAGTTTACTGTCATGTTGGCAACAATCGTTGATGCAACTATTTTGACAAACTAGGGACAAGGTGAGACAGCATTATGTCTGTCGGGTTGAACTCACACGAATTCTAATTCTCTTCACGGCAAATTGAGAGCAACATGTTCACACGGATTTGTTATTCGTAAAGAGATGATTTGTGACAGCAACTTGACGACAACTCGTTGTCATCCACGATTAACGGCATATTGATTGCAATTTGAGGGCAACTTCCCAGGCAACAGCGTCACGTGATTTTCACGTCAGTTTATGATCAATCGTTACGTCAATTATCCTTTTATAATTATGTAATAATAACGTAAAAATGACAGGAATAAGTCCCAGACCGATGACGACATTTCAAAACGTTAAAAAACGTGATCTCTTTATGACCTTTTTAGCTTTTTAATGACGTTTTAATAAGAGGATTGTAAAAATTAATTTTATATACAAAAGATTTGTTATATAATATATACATTTTATGTATTGTGTTTATTTAATTATTATCAGTCTTCAAAAATAAAAGTACCATTAACTAATATAAGGTTACATCAATCTAAAAGTGTGCCATACTTTATTATAAAAGTGGACTCCACGATACAACTGATATTAGTTGTGCAGTTCCGTCATTTATATATCGTTCATATACTATCGTTCGTCATATTTTAAATACGAGAAACAGAACCCATCGGATGCTATCTATCGAATCTGAAATTATTTGCACAATCTTTACAAACGTGTGACAATTTCATATTGTCAACACTTTGTTAGGAACGACCTACAATTAAAAAACTTCATAGCGCTTGAAGACATATATACGCAATAACGGATGGAAATCATATGTGTGTGTGCGCGCGCGCGTGTGCGTGTGCGTGTGTTATTGTTGCCATAGGCCTAGGATAAGATAGACGGAGCGTAATGTGCTACTAATATGGACAAGGGGGGTAAGGATAGCGCGGGCAGGGAAATAGACCCAAGTCTCGGCAAAGTTCGGTTAGACTCGGGGACGTTCGGACCACGTTACGCGCGCGTGAATTGAAGTTGTCGCATATGACGATCGCGAACGTCAAATTCTGCAAATAAAAAATAAATATCCAAATTCTGCATATTTACCGTAATTACAACCATATATGCAATTATAATCACTGATATTTTTATTATCAAATTACAATTAGATCATTTATTCCTATGATGGAAATATTTTTCCTACGAAAATATATAAAGTGAATGTTTCTTTTATTCTTTAGCAACACTTTCCACAACAAAGTTCTTAGCTGTAATTGGCTGCTTATCTTTAATCCCATGCTTAGATATCTTTTAAACTTTGAAATTTGGCAAATTAACGATTAATCGCTTCTGAATGTCTCGAACGCATATTTCTTCAATAATGCATATGCCTCTTCTTCGATACAATCTACAAGAAACGTTTCTATTTAATATCTTTCAGCTGTATTCTATTAATTTGTTCGCTGTCTTGTCAATGCCTCACCATATTTGTGATATCTGTCTAAAACAGATGTGGAGAACATCCCGCCATATCCGTGAGTCGCGTAAGGAACTTTCACGCTGGACGATAAGTAACCGATATAATGTATAATTCTGGTCCTGAATTGTTATCATATATGGTCAGTAGCATATTGACAAGGTATGGAGTACCTATTGTTTCTAAGATAATCGGCTGTAAGATTTCTCCTTGTGAAACAAGCCGCAGCTTTGGGGGACAATTCGTAGTCATTTCGCATCAGCTGAATATTCTTCCCAATGTATTCTGAAAACTGTATTGTATTGCCTGATTCTCTGAATATTGCCAAGACAAGTTTGTCAGAGATCTTGTGGATTTTATGTTCATCTGTTCATTCAAGAAACGTTTGTTAAAAAATAATATAATAATTCGTAATGATTTGCATAATAAATAATTCTATATCTGCATAATTTATCAGAATCATTGTGATTATTATTTAATTGTTACGACGGCAACTCCAATGATGAGGGTTTCGTGGTAATGTAAAACGTGCAGATAAACATCTTACCGCTTTTCATAACTATAGTAGATTGTGTAGTTGTCATATCCGTCGCAATTAATACGAAATCTGTACACTAAATGCCAATTAAGCACTTCATTTCCATGATACGCTTCTGTATTCTAGGTTATGGTATTCACCGTCCGGAGAAATCAGGGGGGACAAACTTCTCTCTTGTAAGAGGAGGAGACACTTTCGCAGCGCCACCTGGCTCTGTCCCTCCGGAAACAGAGAACTAAAATAGGTCACGTGACGAGAGTGGGGAGTAGATGCCATATTCGAATTGGGTGTGCGAGAGCGTGTACATATCAATACACAACTGTCT
Source organism: Temnothorax longispinosus (assembly GCF_030848805.1). Classification (NCBI taxonomy): domain Eukaryota; kingdom Metazoa; phylum Arthropoda; class Insecta; order Hymenoptera; family Formicidae; genus Temnothorax; species Temnothorax longispinosus. The sequence continues at coordinate 11,401,706 of NC_092366.1, read as the reverse complement.
TCTTCTTCTCTTTCGGCCAGGGGGGACAAACTCGCTGGATTTTTGGGCGACGGACGTGGCAGTACGGGGGGACAGCGATAGAGGCAGCACCGTCGTTCCTTTCTCTTCTCCTCTCTAATCCCCTCGTCAACAAACAGCAAAAGCGCGGCTGAGTACAGCTGAGCTCATCCTATAGGCACTTTATGCTTTTGAACACCTATGAATTATGCCAGGAAAAAATGCCTGATTATGCCTTCATTATGCGCAAAAAATCTAGTGATTATGCGCCAATTATGCGGGCTAGATCCGCTATTTATGCGCGATTATGCCTTTGTTAGTTTATTTATTGTTATTGAGAGCTTTATCCTTGAGTTTTAACAATTCTTTTCAAATAAAAATCAAAAAAATTTTTTATTTTAATGTGTGAGAAGGAAAGGACGATGCATGCATAACAAAAATAAAGTGTTGGATATTAAAACACATATAATTACTCAATAAAACACAGAATGCTTCAACACAGTCAAGTCAGGATCGGTGTATCAGGTGTGGTGCATTGAACGGGGACTTTCAATTGAAATCTGAATAAAATAATGAAATGTTTTGCTGTTCCTCTACAAAACTGGGAAGCTTGGGAGAGCATAGGTGGGATGGTTCTCAGAACGGTGGAGTGTGGGTTCTTATCACATTGTAGTGAACAAATGGACAATCGCTGTATTGGTCAGGTTTTGATAAAATCTTGCAAAAGGGTAACGTGGAGCGCAGCATGGGATTTATATGTCGTCCGGATTGTCGCCGGAGTGCATGCGGGCCATAGTGAGTTTGCTGTTACATGTCTACAAGTCATTCATATGCCTGTCTCTAATGTAGATAGTGAAAGAGCTATTTCTGCCTATGGAGATGTACTAAGTCCTAAGCGATGCAGACTGAAAGCGGACAATACAGAAATTATGGTTTGCATGTATTTTGGCGATGATCTGGACGACATATAAATCTTATGTTGCGTTTTATGTTACTTTTTTGTAAGATTTTATCAAAACCTGATTAATATAGTGATTGTTTATTTGTTTATTACAATGTAATAGGAATTTACATTCCATTGTTCTGAGAACCATCTTACTTATGTTCTCTTACAATTCTCTTAAGTTTCCTAGTTTTGTAGAGGAATAGTAAAATATTTCAATATTTTATTTAGATTTTAATTGAAAGTTTTTATTTAATGTACTATACCTGATACGAGTGATACGCTAGTCTTGACTTGACTGTGTTGAAGCATTCTGTGTTTTATTGAGTAATTATATGTGTTTTAATATCCAACACTTTATTTTTGTTATGCATTGTCCTTTCCTTCTTACACATTAAAATACAAAATTTTTTGGATTTTTCAGCGTTATTTTTTGTGTCATTATATCCATATTTTACGTCTAATAAATGATAAAATAGAAACATAATCCTCGAATCCGTATTTTAAGTGAAAAAATGGACTTTTTGCGGCAAAAAACGGACTTTATGCGATAATTATGCGAGAACCGGGTTATGCTGCGCGGGGGGTCTTATTATGCGTTATTATGCGACTGAAATCTATCCATACTAAGTGTGTACTATGCATAATTATCAAAATTAGAGCTTAAGAACAATTTTTGACACATTATGCTATTATGCTCAAAGCATAAAGTGCCTATCTCTTAACATGGATAATTAATGTCGCGCGCCGATATAGGCTGCGTTCGGGGAGCGCGCTATTAGCGCTATTGCATCGTTCTATCTTTATCGCTCATCAGGTGTAAAACAAGGATAGAATAAGCAAATAGCGCTGATAGCGCGCTCCCCGAACGCAGCCAATGTCACGCGTTGCCTGGTCGCCTCGTCAACTCGGCATTCACGAGATCCGAAATCGCATAGCCAATAGCCGAAAGAGAAGAAGAAGACAGTTGTGTATTGATATGTACACGCTCTCGCACACCCAATTCGAATATGGCATCTACTCCCCACTCTCGTCACGTGACCTATTTTAGTTCTCTGTTTCCGGAGGGACAGAGCCAGGTGGCGCTGCGAAAGTGTCTCCTCCTCTTACAAGAGAGAAGTTTGTCCCCCCTGCTTTCGGCTATTGGCTATGCGATTTCGGATCTCGTGAATGCCGAGTTGACGAGGCGACCAGGCAACGCGTGACATTGGCTGCGTTCGGGGAGCGCGCTATCAGCGCTATTTGCTTATTCTATCCTTGTTTTACACCTGATGAGCGATAAAGATAGAACGATGCAATAGCGCTAATAGCGCGCTCCCCGAACGCAGCCTATATCGGCGCGCGACATTAATTATCCATGTTAAGAGATAGGCACTTTATGCTTTGAGCATAATAGCATAATGTGTCAAAAATTGTTCTTAAGCTCTAATTTTGATAATTATGCATAGTACACACTTAGTATGGATAGATTTCAGTCGCATAATAACGCATAATAAGACCCCCCGCGCAGCATAACCCGGTTCTCGCATAATTATCGCATAAAGTCCGTTTTTTGCCGCAAAAAGTCCATTTTTTCACTTAAAATACGGATTCGAGGATTATGTTTCTATTTTATCATTTATTAGACGTAAAATATGGATATAATGACACAAAAAATAACGCTGAAAAATCCAAAAAATTTTGTATTTTAATGTGTAAGAAGGAAAGGACAATGCATAACAAAAATAAAGTGTTGGATATTAAAACACATATAATTACTCAATAAAACACAGAATGCTTCAACACAGTCAAGTCAAGACTAGCGTATCACTCGTATCAGGTATAGTACATTAAATAAAAACTTTCAATTAAAATCTAAATAAAATATTGAAATATTTTACTATTCCTCTACAAAACTAGGAAACTTAAGAGAATTGTAAGAGAACATAAGTAAGATGGTTCTCAGAACAATGGAATGTAAATTCCTATTACATTGTAATAAACAAATAAACAATCACTATATTAATCAGGTTTTGATAAAATCTTACAAAAAAGTAACATAAAACGCAACATAAGATTTATATGTCGTCCAGATCATCGCCAAAATACATGCAAACCATAATTTCTGTATTGTCCGCTTTCAGTCTGCATCGCTTAGGACTTAGTACATCTCCCTAGGCAGAAATAGCTCTTTCACTATCTACATTAGAGACAGGCATATGAATGACTTGTAGACATGTAACAGCAACTCACTATGGCCCGCATGCACTCCGGCGACAATCCGGACGACATATAAATCCCATGCTGCGCTCCACGTTACCCTTTTGCAAGATTTTATCAAAACCTGACCATACAGCGATTGTCCATTTGTTCACTACAATGTGATAAGAACCCACACTCCACCGTTCTGAGAACCATCCCACCTATGCTCTCCCAAGCTTCCCAGTTTTGTAGAGGAACAGCAAAACATTTCATTATTTTATTCAGATTTCAATTGAAAGTCCCCGTTCAATGCACCACACCTGATACACCGATCCTGACTTGACTGTGTTGAAGCATTCTGTGTTTTATTGAGTAATTATATGTGTTTTAATATCCAACACTTTATTTTTGTTATGCATGCATCGTCCTTTCCTTCTCACACATTAAAATAAAAAATTTTTTTGATTTTTATTTGAAAAGAATTGTTAAAACTCAAGGATAAAGCTCTCAATAACAATAAATAAACTAACAAAGGCATAATCGCGCATAAATAGCGGATCTAGCCCGCATAATTGGCGCATAATCACTAGATTTTTTGCGCATAATGAAGGCATAATCAGGCATTTTTTCCTGGCATAATTCATAGGTGTTCAAAAGCATAAAGTGCCTATAGGATGAGCTCAGCTGTACTCAGCCGCGCTTTTGCTGTTTGTTGACGAGGGGATTAGAGAGGAGAAGAGAAAGGAACGACGGTGCTGCCTCTATCGCTGTCCCCCCGTACTGCCACGTCCGTCGCCCAAAAATCCAGCGAGTTTGTCCCCCCTGGGAGAAATGTGTCAAATGTGTAATCGAACAAACAGCGCATGCCAGCGCATCCCCTCCACATGCTGCCAACGCACACCAAAGCGCGAAGGCACATCCGTGTGCTGTCGAGTCGGTCGAGCGTCCGAATGTTTCCGAGTCTAACCGAACTTTGCCGAAATTTGGGTCTATTTCCCCTCCCGCGCTATCACCTACCCCGCAGGCTTACGCTCCGTCTATCTTATCCTAGGTCTATGGTTGTTGCCATCATGTTTGCGCTATGATGCTCAAGATGGAACAACGAATCATTGGGTGCGTTCAGCCGATACTCCGCTAGCCTAGCAATCGTGAGCAGTCGCTCGTTTTCGCTCGTTTCCTCTCCTTTGACCCAATGGATTAAAAGGAGAGGAAACGAGCGATTGCTACGCTGCTCACGATTGCTAGGCTAGCAGAGTATCGGCTGAACGCAGCCATTCATTGCTGTCATGTTGCAGACAACATAACGTACCAGTATTGTAGATCGTTTGGTCTCGAAATTGCGTCGACTGATTGCATGTATAAGCAGTCACGTAGCTGTATTTGTAACGTGTTCTATTTTGATGTCAGCAAATTTACAGCAAATATATAACAACACATGCAATACATTAGTTTGCTCAATATGCTATATCACGCTTGGCTATTTAGGACGTGTCTGCATTGTTGCTAACATGTTGCCGATATAAGATAGTATATGTGTTGCTACCAGAATTTGTGGCAACTGAGTCTGCATTTGTCAGCAAGTTGATGCCTTCACGATATAACAATTTTGTATAGCAACTTGCCAGCAATTTGTTGGCAACTTATACTGCGATCTAAAATCGTCTGATTAAAAATTCGAGCTAGCTGTCATGTTGCTGTAATAATTCATAGGATCACACAATGCTAGCAACGCGAAGTAAATTTGATGCTGTTCTCTTGCCGACAAATTGCTGGCAATACATATATTTAATGTTGCCTGCGTGTTGCTTCAAATATTAAATTACTCGAAATTAATTGAAGCAAATATACGGCAAGTTGCCAGCATCATAAGCAATCACAGGTTTGCGCGATTTTGCTCAGACACGCTTTGCTATCTGGGTCATAATAAGTAATATCATCTATATAGATACATATTTATTTATATAATTTACTCAATATTTTGACCTAAATGATATATATCAATTTTGGTAAGTATTCAATAAATAGATAAATATTATAAATACAATATTCACTAAATATTATAGTCTATATAAATGTATTTCAAATGTTATATAAATATATTTATAATAAAAAATAAAATATATTTATAATAGGATTATTATGCATATCAGATCAAATAATTTACGTTTGTAACTTAATCATTAAGATATTTTATATTAAATATTTATGCAAATGGTAGAAGAATAGATTCTTGAATATTTATATTTATTTAAATCTTGGAGAAAGGTACATATAATTTCTATATTATACTGATCCTTTGTTATATATGTATGAAACATTTTTGCTGAAAATGCTTTGTTGAAGAATTATCAAGGTGCGTTTTTTAAAATGGGACACCCTGTATATATATATATATGTATATATATATATATATATATATATATATATATATATATATATGTATATATATATATGACCCCAAGAAATTGAATATTTTTTAGAGAAACTAATACCATTCTTTAAAATAAAACATTTTTTGTAGGAATTACACATGAGAAATTAAAACAGATTTTTTTTTACAAAAAATAATACGTATAATTTTATAGTAATTATAAAGGAGAGGGGCTTCTTCACCGATTTGGCTGAAACTTCACAATTTTGTGTATTTTGGTGCGTAAAATATGAATCTATAAGTTAAAATTGTCGCTCTCAATTAGGAAAAAAGTTATTAAATACTAAAGTTGACAGTTGCGTGGTTAAGATGTCTGTCATTTATTATACTTTGTATCTATATAGACTTTTCAATATGCCAATTATTTTCTGCTTAAAAAAAAAACATAATAATTCTATTTCAATTTCTATTTATAATCCTTTTTAACCATTTAATTCAATATATTGTTGCGCCCGTGCTCGACACACGGTAGAGGAATCGCGGAAAGCTCCAAAGCGCGCTCCTTGACAACGAAAGTTTAAATTGTTTATTGATTTTCTGTCTGACGGATTTTTGGAATCCGGACGCGTTCCGTTACGAGTTCTGAATAAACGCATTTCTCCAAGTATCCCTGTGTTCCCTTTCCTTTCGCGAGTTCCGGAGCGCGCTTCGCAGCTTTCCGCGACTCCTCTACCGAGTGTCCAGCACGGGCGCAACAATATTATGGCATATTCAGTAAAACAAAAATGCATATTTTCCCCAAAAAATTAACAATTTTTGTTTTTTGTTAAAGCAGAGAATAGTTGGATCAACCATATTCGGTACCTACAACAAAACTGCATATTTTCTAAAGAAAATAATTTGTTTTTTGTTAAAGCAAAGAATAGTTGGATCAACTCTGCTTTAACAAAAAATATGAATTATTAATTTTCTTTGGAAAATATGCAGTTTTGTTGTACTAAATATGCCATAATATATTGAATTAAATGATTATAAAAAGATAATAGAAATAGTTGTTGTTTTTTTTAAAGCAGAAAATAATAATTGGCATATTAAAAAGTATATAAATACAAAGTATAATAAATGACAGACATCCTAACCACGTAACTGTCAACTTTAGTACTTAATAACTTTTTTCCTAATTGAGAGCAACAATTTTAACTTATAGATGATTCATGTTTTACGCACCAAAATAGACAAAATTGTGAAGTTTTAACCAAATCGCCCACACAGCACAACATGTTTCAGAAAGCTTTCCGAAAGATAACTTGGAAATTAATATTGAAATGTAAAATTGAAATCATTCAAAAATATTTCTGAAACGTTTTATCAAAATAATATATTATTAAAAGCTTTTCAAAAGATAACTTGGAAATTAATATTGAAATGTAACATTAAAGTCATTCAGAATATTTTGAAACGTTTCATCGAAATCATTTATGACCCTTTTCACAGAAATATTTCTGAAATATTACGAAACATTTCAGAGAAATATTTCGTACGTAATGTCTAAAATACGTATCATTGAAAGCAAAACTTGCGAAGGATAACTTGGAAAATAATATTGAAATGTAACATTGAAATTATTCAGAAGTAAAAACGGAGAAGTAAAAACTTGAATCGCCAGTGAATAATTAACAATTAGTAAAAGAATTATGTTTGACCCAACTGTCAAATTTTATTGTTCACAAAACGCTACGTTTCGACTGCAGATTTCGATCCTTTTCAAGCGTATAGAAACTCATAAATATTATTAGTCTGACATAATGTCCAAACTACGCCGAATCTAAAAACTAAACATCAAAAATTGTGGCACGCAACAATATAAGTATAAGTCCAAAAACAATTATATAAATCAAAACTTACATATTTGTGCGTTAAATTCACAGAAGTAAAATACAATTAAACGGGATTTTTGTTATTCGTTTATGTCGAAGGGCATGTTTTTACATGAAGGAGGTAGAATTATGTTTCTTTTATGATATGTTCGTAGAGAGCGTTAAGATTCTCCGTGTCCTTTTGTAAATTAATGGTGTCATCAAATTTTTTAATAAAAAATATCTCCGCTAATTCCCTCTTTTTAATCTGTCTCTCCTTATGTATTATTTTTGGTTTTCCCCAATCAAAATCATGCCCACAGGATGTTTGATGCTCACGCACTACAGGACCCCTATTCTGTAACTCTAACGACAGTGTCGGTATCGTTATGTCGTCGTTGCGCAGCTTTTTTTCCATATAGTATGGGGACAGCGCGTGCCACTCTTAGCCGCTAGAGGCGCTAGCAAAATTGGAGACGCACCGAGCTGTCACCGCGAGTACCGAGCATATCGTTAACGAGAAAATTTGTGTACATAAACGTAAATATTTCGGAATTTTTTAACATGCCGGGAATGTGTGTGGCATATAGATGTAAAAATAAGGGAGAGCATTGGTTCCCGAGGGACAAGATGATGAAAAAACGGTGGATCATCACTGCTATAAAACGCGAGGATTTATGTCCGAATACAAATTCGCGACTAAACATATGTTTCATTATATGTCTATTAATTTCATTGTAAACTCACTACTTTCAAAGCCGGTGGTAATATAATCCTCAGGTCTAAAGTGCTTTGTGCACAGCGAATTTGTATTCGGACATAAATCCTCGCGTTTTATATGCAGTGATCTATCGTTTTTTCATCATATCTTGTCCCTCGGGAACCGATGCCCTCCCTTATTTTTACATCCATATGCCACACACACATTCCCGGCATGTTAAAAAATTCTCCAAACCTCTCTACTCATTAAACGTAAACATTATGACACGTCTCCATTTTCGGTGCTGCCCTCTGCGCTGAGCTTGTCATCTCGCCGTCCCCATACCTGCGCAACGACAACGTAACGATACCGACACTGTCGTTACGAGTTACAGAATAGGGGTCCTGAATGCTTACTCGTCGGTTTTCTGATATCGTTCTGGTGTTCTTTGAGACGTGTGCAAAAATGTCTTTTTGTCTGCCCAATATACGTAGCATTGCAATTTTACATCTCTACGAACATATAAAAGAAACGTTATCTCCTTCTCTGTTTCCCTCTCCACGCCCTGGCTTTTAATATTGACGTCGTTGGTTTGTTTATTACTTGTCTGTTCTCTCGTCAGTTAAACTTTTACCACCGCACGGCTCTTACATGCCCTTCGACATAAACGAATAACGAAAATGCCGTTTAAATTGTATTTTACTTCTGTGAATTTAACGCACAAATATGTAAGTTTTGATTTATATAATTATTTTTGGACTTATACTTATATTGTTGCGTGCCACAATTTTTGATGTTTAGTTTTTAGATTCGGCGTAATTTGGGCATTATGTCTGACTAACAATATTTATGAGTTTCTTTACGCTTGGAAAGGACCGAAATCTGCAGTCGAAACGTAGCGTTTTGTGAACAATAAAATTTGCCAGTTGGGTCGAACATAATTCTTTTGCTAATTATTCAGAAGTATTTTTGAAACATTTCATCAAAATCATATATCATTGAAAGCTTTCCAAAAGATAACTTGGAAATTAATATTGAAATATAACATTGAAATCATTCAAAAGTATTTCTGAAACGTTTCATCGAAATCATTTATGACCCTTTTCACTGAAATATTTCTAAAATATTACGAAACATTTCAGAGAAATATGCAACGACGTCGCTAGGCAGCGCAATAATGGTAAGACTAACTCGCAAGTAAATTTCAATTGGAATCTAATATAAGCAGGCCTCCGGCGAAGCAAAATCATGACTATAATCAAGAATATGATTTATAAAGAACAGGAAATTGTTCCAGATCACCCTATACAGAGTGATCTGGAACAATTTGATATGAGGAGAAGTATCTGAAATATTTCCCATATATTTCTGAAACATTTCAGAGATATTTCCGAAACATTTCAGAGATATTTTTGAAGCATTTTAGAGATATTTCTGAAGCATTTTAGAGATGTTTCTGAATTATTTCAGAAATATTTCTGAAGCATTTCAGAGGTATTTCTTAGGCATTTCAGAGGTATTTCTTAAGCATTTCAGAGATATTTCTTAAGCATTTCAGAAATATTTCTGAAGAGCATTTCAGAATTATTTCAGAAATATTTCTGAGATTTCAGAAACATTTCTGAAATCTCAGCTTGGCGGACATTTTATATTTCTGAAACATATCTGAAATACGTCTGAAATGTTTTTTTAAAAGGTTTCATATTTTATTGACAGCTTTTTGAAAGCTTTCTGAAATATTTCGGTGCTGCGGTGAGAAAGTCCCTCTCCTTCATAATTACCAATTTTATTAACTTGTGCATTGCCGTACTATATTTTACACACACTAATAATAATTATCGTGTAATATATACTGTCTCACCGCTATCGTAGTATTGTCGACCTTGTAAACAATATCGTTAGGTCGGGTTAAACGTTCCTCCTCATCCTCGGTATCGGTATTGCTTATACTTTGTGGAAGAGGAGTATAACCTTTGCCACTATGATCAATCGACATGTCAAACGAATATCACGTTCTTGTAACGTAACTATTTCTCTCTTTCTATGACAACATAATTAAATCATAATTATTGCTGTCAGTATAACGAACTAACTTGGGCTAACTCTGAATTGATCTTAGAGACTTCACGTAGTGGAAGCTCGAAGCTCCGAATGCAAGGCTGTCAACGTTAAAAAAATTAATTTTTGATTCTCATGCGTGCATACCGTAGGTGCGTTCCGAAATGTACTGATTTTTTACTAAGCACAGAGAATGACTGATTGGCTGCGTTCTGCCGATACTCCGCTAGCCTAGCAACCTCATAGAAGTTAGCCGGACAATTTCGACTTACGATATTTTTTTTTTACGAATCGACTGTTAGTCGTTTGTTATTGATTGTTAGACTAATTAGAACGTTTGTTAGTTAATAGTTTTTACGTAATCACGAAAATAATTTTTAGTGTTAATTTAGCCGGCAAATATAGAATTCTTTACAATTTTCGATTCAAACCGTGGTCAATCGATGCGGAATCGTTTGTTAGTTCCGAATATACTAAGTAAAACGTTTGTTAGATCACGGTTTCGCTAAAAAAAAACGAAAAACTGTATATCGTTTAGCTGCCGGAGAGTGAGGGTGAGACGTAGAATATGTGGTGGTTTTGGAACGCATTACGTAATAGTTTATCAACACGGGAAACGTGCTTAACCTATTTTCAATTTATTTGTCAGATTTGTCGTCCAGTTCATATACAGAGAGGCGGAAAAGCCGCCGGTGTCATTCTCATTGATTCGCATTAATTGTAATTTATATTAAAAACTAATCTTTCCCTGAAAACAAATAGTAGGTATACAAATATATCACTGATATTTATTTCAGCTTGTACTTCCGGCGCAACCTACTGTGATAAATATTCCGGAATCTTTGGCATAGCATTTTACTACGACGCAGTTTACGAATATTCCGAACCGAGAATATTACGAACAGAGAAACCTCAACGGAGTAAAGTGAATAATACCATAGAGAAAACAGTAAACGAAGTAAATATATGCAGAGAAGTCGCGGACGGCTTGCGTATATATTTCGATTTCGCATATTACCTCATCTCCTGTTATATAGGTAAGAAAAAGAGCAATATATTTTTCTGTAAAATCTTCCTTGCTAAGCAACGAACAAGCAATCGTTATTCCAAAGGAAGAATTAATGAGTAAAATTAAGGCTAGTATACATAGTCGGTTCTTATTTCAAGACAATGGCTTAAGGTTGATAATATGGCTCTGTTATATCTAACAATCGAGTGATTAGTTTATAACATCTCTCTCTCTTAAGATTATACTCCAGCCGGTCTTAAATATAAAAGATCCGACAATGAAATACTACCCTACAACTTTATTAAGTGTTCCATTAAGATCTACTGTGAGAAATTGATCAATCACAATCGAATGTGAGGAAAATAATTAACTATGATTGATTAATTTCTTAGGACTTAAGGATTACTACACCTATTGTATAGATTAAACCTTAAAAAATTTCGACATTTTTCTTGACCACAAGTTAATAAACCTGTTAAAAAAAGAAACAGCGTCAATAATATTCGAACAGATAAACCACTTAACACGCGAATTTAGTTCAAATAATTTATGTACAAAATTCGGACGTGAAATAAATTTGTTCTACCTCGCTTTTTTTACTTCGGTAGAACATTCCTAATTTGACCATTTATTTCGCCACCAATAATTCCTAATTTGTAATCTACAGTCGCAATAATCCATAGTAGATTTGGTAGAATATTTCTGAATATTTCTGAATTTCGATATCTTTGGACCATTGAATACTTTTCTAGAAACATTATGTGTCCTGTACATATTTTCTCGATAACGAAAAATGTTTAAACGTTTGTAAAAAAATTATCTTCATTCCAGGACACTCGACGAGCTCCGGGCTTTCCCTATCGATGACGACGGTGAATGTCTGCCAAGGATATGCGCCAGAAGATGAACAAGATCTTTTCAACAGAAAACTGAATCGCCCAGCATGCCGAGTATTTTCCGCGAGAAGTAAACTCCCCTTTGTGTCTTATAGCAAGAAATTCTGTGTGAGAAAATCGAGTATCACGTTGGCAAGAGATTCGCGAGTGCAAGCACAAAAAATTGTTGTTAGACATAAATGTATAATGTTGTTTCAACGAATGTTAACTTATTTTTTTATCGCGCTAGCTCTGTGAGTGACGTGTAAATTATTTTGTTTAAATATTAACACGGTCTGAGGAGTTTAGAGATGAGAAAATACGAATGTTTTTTCACGTTTTGTAAAATTCGGAAGTCCATTGTGTCTGCACTCTTGCAGCGTTTGGAATTTTCTCACTTTCTCATGATCCTCTTTAGGTAAAAGAAAAGAAAAAGAGTAAATTTAAAACGCCACGATTAACAGTAATTAATGTTTAATTTCGAAGTCTGTCATTTTACATAGTAATAAACAAACGTCATAGATCATATATCATATCAAATTGTATATCGCATATCCGCATATACATATATATATATATAATACACAAGTGTTTTCCTCGTAGAATAATTTACAAAATCAGACTTTCTAGAAATACAGATATCCTGTTGCGTCCTGCTCCTGCTCGGTTCTGTTTTCCGTTATTTTTTTCTTTCTTTTTTTATATAATCACAGCTTATCCTGATACGTAAAAAAAACATTGCTATTGTATTTTCCTTTTTCCGTTCGATAATTAATCGACACAATCAGAGAGTTTCTCTGAGATATTCGTAAACTGCGATATGAGAGTTAAGGTTTCTCTGGGATATTCGTAAACTGCGTCGTAGTGAAATGCTGTGCCAGAGATTCTGGAATATTTATCACAGTAGGTTGCGCCGGAAGTATAAGCTGAAATAAATATCAGTGATATATTTGTATGATATTTGTTTTCAGTGAAAGATTAGTTTTTAACATAAATTACAATCCTTGTATAATTTTAATTTAAATATGAAAAGTAAATAAAATGCAAACAGCAGGAATAGTTTTTAGTTGTTGAAAAATGTATTATCCGGCACAAACGCTTTATAGCTTATATCTGTAATATATATGTATATTAACTAAAATTTAATTACTAGCTTACCTTGTTCTTATTACTCATTAGGTCATAATCCTGCTCTAGAATCCGTTTTAATGTGCTATCTGTAGCAAGATCATCGCCTGGTTTCATACTGGCTCCAGATTGGCTACCACCACCCACTGTGTTTATCGTCACTTGTTTCACCCATGTAATCAGAACTACTCTCTGTATCCTCTTCTATGATGTTTACGTCCTATAAATTACAAATGTAATTCTTATAAACTTTTTTTACTTTCGCAGTCCTCGATCTGCAATATCATACGGATAAATTAAATCATGCGGTAAATTAAACCTTTCATAGCGCGGCAACGTTAAGAAAATTACGCCCTCACAATACGATAGTCAATCAGCGTTACATATTTTTCAAGTTATTGCTACTATCACTTTCTGTTATTAAATTATAAAAGTTCTGAAACGTCCAAAATCAAATTTGTAACTTGAAAATGAAACTTACTTCCGTATAATAATCAGCGTGTTGGCCTGAACTACCATCTTCGGAAATTCCGGTCGTAGATGATGCAACTCGACTGCCACCGCTTCTCGCTCTACGACGAGGTTCTTGATGCTCTGTTTCGTTTCGATTAAGCGCTTTGACGTCTTATGGCTTCTCTTTTTGCGTTTGTCCCAAGACAGATTCCAACCCTTACACAATGATAAAATATATTTATATTTCTTTAATGTGTACTTTAATATGATTTGTACAAGATTAAGTAGCTTCGCTAATGCTTTTCTAACTTACTTGGAAGTGCATGAAGTATTCCACTGCTTTTCTACCTCTTAATGACATCAATGACATCAAGCATCTGCAAACAATTTTATAGTTAGTTTAAACTGCGAGTTTCCGTACGATGACAAAATTATTTATATCTACTTGTACATACAATATAAGTTTATTTCTATATTTCATAAATCTGTAATTTGATGTAATTGTTCAAATACAACTTTAGTAGGTTACCTCTCTACTTTTGCAATCTATATCTCTTTCATATTGCAAGGATACTTCCCTGCCGAAAATGTTCGATTAAAACCGATTAAAACATAATCCGTTTTAATCGGTTTTAATCGGTTCAATCCGCGCCCGGATTAAAAAGTAATCGATTTTAATTCCAAACTAATCAGAATGGGTTTTGATATCGCTTTTGCAGATTATTTCCAATCCGAAATCATTACATTTTAATCCATATTGTTGTCAATCCAAAATAAACACTAATAATCGGATGGATATATAATCCAAAATAATCCGCCTAATTTTGTATATTTCTTTTCAAGAGATGAGTCCGTTTCAATTACAAAAACACCGATTCAATAAAATCGGTTGTAATCCATCTGAATCCGATTTGCTAGGAAAGACAACATTAATCCGTTTTAATTCGAAATTCAGCGATTGCGCGTATGCAATTTCAATCCGTTATAATAATATCCACTTTTAATAATTGAGTTGATTTTGTAATCCGGTTTAATCCAAAATTTACCAATTTCGGGGATAAAAACTAAATTGATTTGAATGCAATAAGAATCAAATTTATATAGTCTGTGATAAAGCAACAGTAATTCGTTTGAATTTGAAATTCTCCGATTTTTCAGATGAAAAGGAAATCGGATATAATGCAATTAAATCAAATTTTTGTTATAATTATATTTGACTGTGTGTATATATAAATAAAGAAACAAAATTGTATTTATTACAAAGTTTTATTTATTATTGAATTTCAAATGTATTCGGAGGTTTGCATAAATATCTACAATATCCAACATCTATGTGAATAAGCTTGCTTTTGACATCGCTTATGGGAACTATTGAGCTATGTACATAATCTTCTGATTCTATCCTATCCATGTACGACACTTTAAACGGTTTATTGGAACTAATCGTAATTTTTGATATTTGCATGTGGCATTTATTATTTAATAGAATAATGTGCATTATTTGACCATATTTGCCTGAATGTAACTGAATCATTGTATCGTTCGTTCTTTTCGCTTTGCGATACTTCAGGCTGTGAAATACAACGCCTCTAACGATGCATTTTTTATATGCTTTATACATCTTATCATCGCATTTTACGCTATAGCATTTGCCAATAAGAATGACATTGTTGTCATCAGATGTATCGAATTATGATAAATGTTTATATTGAAATCTGCAGTAGTCAGACACGGCAGAATCATCACAGTAATCTACATTATCCGTTAGAAAGTGCAATATCTCCAAGGACTTTTTCGACATTTGCTGGTCAATTCCGTTTGGACCATTCATACATTGTTTTAATTTATATATATTACTCTCGAAAGACGTAAATGTTGTTGAGGATAACCAAGATTCTCGTTTTTACGATTACTCACCCGAATTGTATTCATCATAATAGTCAGAAAAGTTTGTTCTTTTAAATATATTAATGTTTTGATAGCGAAAATTTTATGTTTATTTTGAAAAAATTGAGAATAAGATGGAATTTTAATCAATTTGAAAAATTTATTAGTTCATAATAAATTTCAAATCTTAAACGCGTATATCTTGAGATTGCCAGTTACGTCGATTAAAATTCCATCTTATTCTCAATTTGGTTAAAATTGCTGGCGAAGTTAATGTACTTATTTGTTTATTTTGAAGATTTTATTTTCAATTTTAATTGTTTGTATTGCTTAAAAGTTTGAAAATTGATTAAAAACTGCAAACAATACACTCATATTAGGAGTTAATACCTAAATAAATTAAATTGTATTTCTTTTGTAAATATTATGCAGTTGAGAAAAAAATAGCTTTATTGTGACTCATGATAACAGCAAATCCTACTCACACTACATAAAATCGATTTACTTTTTATCTGCGAAATGATAACATTTTTTATTAAAAGATATTATTTTTGCCTATGGATTGACTATGGTAAATTCTAGCTAATTCAATTGCATTAAAACAGATTTAATTGTCTATCGCGATGTAATCCGCAAAATCGTGAAATTTCGAATAGCAACGGATTACTTTTGTCATCCTCCGACAGATTCACATCGCATTAAAACCGATTTAATTATAGCTTATGAAATCGTATAATTTCGGATTTAAATGGATGTATATCAAATCCGCCTGAAGCGTACTAAATTCGATTTGACTATTTTCAATCGGTTTTAATACCGTATTTTTGGTGCAGAAATCCCGACCGATTTGGATTACTTTCTTTTTAATCGGTTTTAATCGAACATTTTCGGCAGGGTTTTTACTAAGTTCAGAATTAAATTTGCATTTTACACTTACCTATATTTTTGCACGTGAAATGTAGCCAGGTATTAGGCATAAACAAATTTGATAAATAAATTGAAAATAGGTTAAGCACGTTTCCCGTGTTGATAAACTATTACGTAATGCGTTCTGAAACCACCACATATTCTACGTCTCACCCCTACTCTCCGGCAGCTAAACGATATACATTTTTTCGCTTTTTTTAGCGAAACCGTGATCTAACAAACGTTTTATTTAGTATATTCGAAACTAACAAACGATTCCGCATCGATTGACCACGGTTTGAATCGAAAATTGTAAAGAATTCTATATTTACCGGCTAAATTAACACTAAAAATTATTTTCGTGATTACGTAAAAACTATTAACTAACAAACGTTCTAATTAGTCTAACAATCAATAACAAACGACTAACAATCGATTCGTAAAAAAAATGTCGTAAGTCAAAATTGTCCGGCTAACTTCTATGAGGTAGCCTAGCAATCGTGAGCAGTCGCTCGTTTCCTCTCCTTTGACCCAATGGATTAAAAGGAGAGGAAACGAGCGACTGCTAGGCTAGCGGAGTATCGGCAGAACGCAGCCATTGGCTGCGTTCGGGGAGCGCGCTATTAGCGCTATTTGCTTAGGGTCCGTTCCGAATTGCGCATGAAACGCATAGACTGTATTATGGTGCGATCCCATGGTACGGAACGTATGCGCAATGCGGAATTGGCGGAATAAAGTCCGTCCAATGGCAGGCATTCCGTCAGTTGCGTTCCGTTAAAATATCTTTTCTAATCCCTGGCGGAAAAAATTTCTATGAATAATTTCAAAATTTAACCAGAAATAGAAATTTGTACATTTTTGTTGAAATATTTAATTTTTTGTAGAAATAGTTATTTTTTTGTAGAAATATCTATGAAATAGTACCACAAATTACAATGTTTTCAAATCAAGAAATTTTGCAAGTAGTATTTTTATGAAAAACTACAATTTTATAAAAAAATAGTACAAAAATCTACAAATTTTAAAAATTTAAGAGGAAACAAAATCTAAAAAAATTAAAACATTTGCTTACTTGTAGAATACTACAATTATTTATAAATGACTATAGAAATCTACCACAATTTACATATCGTAAAACTATACAAATTAGAATCTAATCCAGTTTTTAGCTTCTCATAAAATACTATAATTTTGTATGAATAGTAACATATACTGATTTGTTTGTACAGCTCAAAAATCTATTACAATTATGGCTAATTAAAATTTGTAATTTTTAGTTAAATGTTGCAAGTCTTTACACAAATCTTCCAAAATTCATCTATTATTAATAACTTCTTAATTCGCAAAAGTCAAAATACTTATGTTTTTATTTTCGTATAGTCTGTTGTAAAGTCCAATAGAAAAATACATAAATGTACAATTTTTTACCTGTATAAATTTCTGATTCGTGAATGGTTGTAATTTTGCATACAATACTACAAGGTTCTACAGAAAACGACAAAATTCTTAAGCCTTTTACAACTCGTGAATTCATAAAAATCTACATAAATTTGCTTTTTTTAGATGTTTATAAGATATACTACAATTTTACATGGAAATTAACAGACCTTCAACCAAACCTTCAATTTTTCCATGGAAAGTAAAAATTAATATGTTAATTAAAAAAATTAAAACAATGGAATATAAATTATTGGATCCGCCAGTGCGTAGATAAAAATAATCGAGATTAAGCGACCCAACTGGCCAATTTCTATTTATTCGTCTCACAACGTTTTGACCCCGATTGGGTCCTTCTCAAGTGAACGAATAAATAGAAATTGGCCAGGTCGCTTAATCTCGATTATTTAAAAAAAAATTAAATATCTTATGCAAAATTAGAAAAAAAAGAAAACTTAAAATAACATATAAGCAATGAGAAGTGCCGTTTTCGGTCGAAGCGGATCTTGATGCTTAATAATATTTCACAATATCAATTATAATTATTAAATACATGTTTCAGTTTTTTAAATTGGCACTACGTGCCAATATGGACTTTGTCGGATTTAAAACGCAATTGTGTAAACTGAAACTAAAAATAATATATTTTATATTAATTTGATATTGTCAAGTAAAATAATATATTTCCAAAAAATTATTACTCAAGTGATACACATCACAAAATTACGTTACCTTATCAAAAAATGAGTCGCGCTTTAAGTCATCTATTATTACAATTACAAAAAAGAAATGATATCTCTTTTTAAATTACAGCGCCAATTACAGAGAACATATATTTTTCGAAATGCAAAGATTACGTCTACCACTTGTTACTTAGGTTTTTTCGAGGTATAATATTACTACTGCTTTTCTTCGATTAGAATAAAAAATTGAATCATGAAGAATTACACAGAGGTAACAGTACAAAATACAAATATTTTATTAAAATATTTAAACCCAACAAGGGAATACAAGGTATTTAAATACAAAGTTTATATATGTATTTTAAAAGATTTAATCGCATTGCAAAGAATTACAGAGGTAACCGTACAAAAAATAAAAATATTTTATTAAAATACATAAATTTTTCTTGTCAAAAAACTTGGCGCTGCTAGACCTCAAAATTAGGTCAGCCTGGTGTGTATGTGCGAGCGAGTGGGTGAGGGCGATGTGTGTGTGTGTGTGTGTGTGTGTGTGTGTGACGGTAAATAATGCGGCTTGTTACTAATAAGTATAGGATAAGTTAGGATAAGTTTAGATTTTTAAAGCGATTAGAATTAAGTATAGAATAAGTATAGAATAAGTAATATCTCCATTTGTAAAAGGTCTCTTTCTCTCTCTCTCTCTCTGTCTCTCTCTCTCTCTCTCTCTCTCTCTCTCTCTTTCTCTCTCTCTCTCTCTCTCTCTCTAGCAGCGCCAAGTTTTTTGACAAGAAAAATTTATGTATTTTAATAAAATATTTTTATTTTTTGTACGGTTACCTCTGTAATTCTTTGCAATGCAATTAAATCTTTTAAAATACATATATAAACTTTGTATTTAAATACCTTGTATTCCCTTGTTGGGTTTAAATATTTTAATAAAATATTTGTATTTTGTACTGTTACCTCTGTGTAATTCTTCATGATTCAATTTTTTATTCTAATCGAAGAAAAGCAGTAGTAATATTATACCTCGAAAAAACCTAAGTAACAAGTGGTAGACGTAATCTTTGTATTTCGAAAAATATATGTTCTCTGTAATTGGCGCTGTAATTTAAAAAGAGATATCATTTCTTTTTTGTAATTGTAATAATAGATGACTTGAAGCGCGACTCATTTTTTGATAAGGTAACGTAATTTTGTGATGTGTATCACTTGAATAATAATTTTTTGGAAATAAAAATAATACTGCTTAGGTTTTTTCGAGATTTTTGGAGATACAAAGATTACGTCCACCACTTGTTACTTAGGTTTTTTCGAGGTATAATACTATTACTTTGTTTTTTTTTTTGAGATAAAGATACTACTGTTTAGGTTTTTTCGAGATTTTTCAAGATACAAAGATTTCGTCTACCACTTGTTACTTAAATTTTTTTAAGGTATAATACTACCACTGTTTCTTTTTCGAGGTAACAACATATATGTACACTACTATGCGTGTACTTGGCGCCTTTCTTTACCTTTTTTTTAAAAAAGGTAATTTTGTACAGATATCACGCCTTTTTGTAGTATTACGCATTGTATAAACAGTATGTACAGGGTGTTATTTCGAGGTATAATACTACCACATTGTTTTTTTCGAGGTAACAACATAATACATATATACTACTATGCGTGTACTTGGCGCATTTTTTTACCTTTTTTTTGAAAAAGGTCATATAAGACGTCG